>NC_056750.1:820386130-820423630 GCF_019279795.1 Protopterus annectens
CTGTTCGCTAGCGAACCGAAACCGTGAATACTTCGACGATCAACATTACCGGCCGTGCAACACCTCCACACCCATGCTACCATGGGTCGGATAGGGGCGAGGTTTTGCCGTTCGCACATCTGGGAGTCGGTGTAGTGGCGATCGCAGTTCCGCGTTCATGCAAGACGAGTCGCACATGTCGGGATCGACATTTCAATAGTAAACCTATATATATATATATATATACATATATATATATATATATATATATATATATATATATATACAGATATAAAAGAGAATATAGCAAATACATATATGACCACATGCACCGTTAATGGGTATGAGGGGGCCCAAGCAACATACGTCTTGTACGTATTGATATCCCCCCCCACAGCCAAACGGGTCTGCCCTGCAATACAATACCAACTGTTGCAAAATCCATAACCAGGACCTGACACAACATAGGTACAACATGTTAATAGTAATCCATCCCACCTGTATGATGTCAGACTGGTATCAATAACATATCATGCAGTACAGTCTGGCTACCATAGGGAATGTACAATGTGGAAGCAATAAACATTCCTAAGATACATATACATAGACACATATATGCAGATACATATCTATATATGCACACATATATATATATATATATATATATATATATATATATATATATATATGCAACTACACATACACACACAGCAATATGTATAGAAAGATACATATGTAGAGGGTGCACATCATATGGAACAGCCAGTATGCCTATATTTGCCACCTTACCAACTGGACACTGTATGAGTCACCCATACAAAAGACAATTGTTGCCTGCAACATATACCCACAGAGAGGTCAAAGGATATAACACCACAGACAAATTAGCATACATGAGAAAGCTTTATTTGTGTACAATTACAGTTGTATATGCCATGTCATATAGCTGTTTAGACTCTGAAATGCATATAAACAGATGAATGCAACTGTCAAACTGTTAAATTAATACAGTATTCTGGAAAGCATTACATATGTTGCTGTCCAGGCCAAAGCCTTCAAGTAGTACAACAGTAAAGACAGACTGGGCCACAGGATAACAATCAATCAACAGTAAGTAATGCAAATGTATAGTCCAGCAGCCTCTATCTACACTCTGTACACAATCCCTAGGGGGTAAAGACCTCAGTTGACACAATGGGATGTATCTGTTACATAACAAGGCATAACTGAAACCATCACAATCACACTGGCAAACAGAAAAGTCTGTATGGCAGGAAGCAGTAGGTCTGCATTTTCCCAAGGTGAATTGTATGGTAATGTACATCCAGATACCTTAAGGCAGCTTACCCCTGATACCCCCACATGTTGTAACAGCCCAGGTTAGTTACGGTGCATCCCCCCACATAGGGTGACACACAGGGTCATATACCACTGTTACATACACTGGCATCTGGACTGAATAAGTGCACACATGAATTGTGCAGATGAAGGCCACACATATATGGACTCAACCCCACAATATGTGTGGGGGCCACAACATCAGTGGAATGATGGAAGGAATGGCAGCATGACATACTCACAGGCCTCTACATAACCCTGACAGCATGCCATATGGACAAAGCCTGGTATATAGGTGGAGGACAGAGGCTGGAATACAGGCCCATATGTGAAATAGTGTTGTAATACACTAAGCAAGTTACTGGTGTTACAGGATAGTCTGCAACATACCCTTAGTCAGGAATATGAAGTCAGAAACACAAATGGATGTAGCCATGTACTGATAGTACTCAACACACACACACAGCCAGTGGTATATCTGACACAAGACCTGTGTGGTGGATAGGCATAACATAACACGCACACCTCTGACCATCAAGTGGATAGGCACACAGTTGACAGCTATGCAGACAGACTGCAGTCCATGTTAAACTAGTATGCAAACACAAACCCTGTAATACTAGTGCTATACAATGCATATAACAACAGTACTCATACTCTCAGTTTGAGTTCTGGAACCCCTTACATATATGTAGCTGGCCTGAGTGTGCAAGCCCTCTTGTAAGATGTATTGCTACCTGCTGTCTATAACACTGCTGCCCACACACAGGAAGGATGTCCACCATAGAGAAAAGTTAAAGGGACCACTCCCACATGATGTAGGGATTTATAGTAGTGGGTTGCCACAACAGTGGTAACTGGAAGTACTACACAGCTGGCTGCATGCAGGTAGCAAGTGAAGGACACTGATCAGTGCAGAGGCCATCACCTGATCATGTGCATCACCCACAAAAGCCATACTGCAATCTATTCAAAGCAGCTCAATCCATGTACTGGAGAAAGAGAGAGAGAGAGAAAGAGAAAACAAACAGAAAACATACAACAGATCCTGAACTGCAACAAAACCAAAAAAGGCAACAAAGGAAGCAGGCTAAGGAGTGAAAAAGAAAAATACCTCCTACAAGGATATTATCCACATCAGACCTCATCCACACAATAGGTATGTGAAGAATATATGCATGTAAGTGACTGTAGTACCTGGTCCATAATACTGGAGTAGATGATGTGGAATGATATACATGTGCCATCAGGTGTTGCTGTTGTAATGATCTTCAGCTGAACAACTGGTATGGACATTAGAGTCTGTCCCTGTGGGTAATAGGCCATACACGCCAACTATGTAGAGCAGCAGCGACTGACACGATGTATGCCAATATAGTGTGTGGTGTGTAATGGAAGACATGTATATTACTGTGGCCAGTAGCTGGTGGTGGAAGTAATGTCATAATGATGGACACTTGGGTTCCAGAGCCCACCACTTGTAGGACACTGAGGTTAACATGTAATGTAGCATGCTGAAATTCCGTAGGTGTGTAATAGAGTTACCTGAAATCTGGCCCTATATATACCCCTAATATCAGGCTGTGTCCATATGTGGCACCTGTCTGTGTTGTAGCAAGGCAGAACGGTGCAGCTGTGCAGGAAGGAGTTATGAGAATGTGGACCTGATGTCTGAATCTACCCCATATATATAGGTATGTATATGTGTATAGACACACACACACACACACACAACATATATATATATATATATATATATATATATATATATATATATATATATATATATACATTTACATGTATGTCCACATACAGATACCCATATGTAGACATATATATAAACACATATATACATCATACATATCTACACATATATAGATATATATCTATATGCACATGTCTACATATATACAAACACACACACACACACACACACACACACACACACACACACACACACACACACACACACACACACACACACACACACACACACACACACACACACACACACACACACACAGACATATATGTATGTAAATATATGTCCCCTATATTACCACCACAGTGCTGCATGCTATTTGCTAGGGGACAGTACACATAACAATACACACAGATAGATACAGCTGTAAGTATGTGCAACATGGACTGATATGTCACATGTGAACCTCTTGTCTGGACCACATTGCCCTTGTCTGTGAAGTAGGGAATGGGGATATATGGAAGTATGGCAGGTATATTTGTCGAGATGGTCTGTGTTGGTAGATATTGAGGACAGCCTACAGGGGTGGTATATGACACATGTGGTGGGAAGGCACCCTGGATGGTGTTTGTGTCTGCGATGTGGAAGCCCCATGGGCCCCAATATGGAAACAATGGGAACAAGCCTCCCACCCATTGATACTCACAACAGCAGTCCATGGTCCTGAAGGTGTCTGGCCTGGAGGCTAAGCAGGAAGAGCATGTGGACCCTGTGAATGTGTACTGGGTGCCTCAAGGTGATGTAGCACATCCCACATGTGTCTGTAGAGTCCGCTATGGAACAGACCATGGACCTGACCTTGGGTGACAAGATCATGTCTGTGTGCACTCCCAGGGGGGGACAACATCCCTTGACGTGGTTCCACCTGAAGGGAGTGCTGGACCAGTACATGAGGAGGTCCCAGGGTGGGTCCCACATATGATGTGGCCTGGTAACATGGCGAGATGAGTTTGGAGAGGTGGTTCTGCTGGCAAATATTCCCTAAACATGCTATTCAGTCGCTGTTATAGAATATATGTGGGTAGTAATAGTCTACACAATCCCAGAACATGTCCAACAGCATACATAGATATCCCCAATAACACAAAATGTCAGATGTGCAGCAATCACATAGCAAGCATACCACATGCATATATGGCACTATAGTGGCCCTGAGAATGGCATGCAGGTGATAGGTAACAGGCCAGCAATGGTAGTGTCCACACAGGGAACATGGCTACAAGCACATAGCACAAATTATGGTACAATACAATATATGTCCCACTGGTAGGTAAGCTGTAGCCATACCTATTGAGTTGTGTGTACAGTTTGTTGTCACTGATATGGTGGGGGAGGGTGACAGAGATGTGTATTAAGAACTATGGTAACCTTGCTGTATGAGTTGCTCAGACCTGTGTCCATCTTTATGGCTTTCAGGTAAGATGTCACATGGATGCCTACCTGGTTATTCAGCAGCTGAAAATGACATAGTGCTGAATTATCTCATCCAGCACTACCCTGTCCTGTTTGGCCAGGTTGCCCTTGAACAGCAGGACTGGACCGCCCTGTGGAATGACCTAGTCCACAGGGTCAAGGATGTTGGACTGCATAACCGCAGTTATGAGCAGGTCTGGCATCATTGTTTTGACCTGCTTTGCAATGCCCATCAGCATGCTGTTGCAGTCTGGAGAGATCACCTCACAACAGGGGGGTCATGCCATCCACCCCCCGACACGTGTTGAGGATCTCCTCACCAGCCTTGTGGCACCTGCCCATCCACACAGCCAACAACTGACAGACACCATTGTGGAGGTGGGTGCTACCCATGCACTGGCTGAGGAACATGCAGGTAAGGCCACAGGGCACTTCAGTAGACCACTGTTGTGTATGCATCCACATCTGTACAGGTAGATCATGCATATCTGACATGTTATATATATATATATATATATATATATATATATATATATATATATATATAATTTATTGCTGCATCGTAGTAATAAACATATGTGCATAAGTGGTAGTATTGTGGACTTGTACTGTTGATGTACTGTAATGCTGCACCCACCCTGTAGCAATGCAATAAGTGTGGCCACTGACTTCACATGTCTCACACTATTATGTAGGTCCCTCTGATATACCACCAAGGCAGCAGCCTGTAGCTGGTGAGTATGGTTTATAATGATGCTTGCCAATCCACTGGGCATGTAACGGCTATGGTATATTCCATGCACACATCTAACACACCTATCCAGAATGCATGCTGTACATGTTCACGTATTGTTGCTGTTAAATGGACTGCATCACAGTGGTGACCATGATGGGGTATTGGAAGGGTATGTCAGACACCTGCAAGATAACTAACATCCTGTCATTGTGAAATGTGTCCACAGGGATTAATATAATGGTGGGACACATGGCCTACAGTAGGGACATGTGTGAAACATCACCCTTATACAGTGCAACAACAGTGTATATACCAGTATTACAATGGCAACTGTTACAGATGTACACTATGGCATAATGTATTACTGTGGTCCACATTATTAGCTGGGAATAGGCTGTAACGTGTGGTGTTCAGTGTATGGGACACTGCAAACTGACACACATGTGTAAGCCATACTTTTCAAGCATCTGCAAAACGACTGATGGTGGAGAGGGGGTGTCAGCATGACACACCAGTGCACTGCAGCAGGGATCCTAAGGATGCTAAGAATGGCTGTATTTTCACACAGTCAGGTTCAGGAACTATGGCAGATGTAAACATACCCCCACAGCAATAGAGACGGCAGTGTGTGAACACCAAGGGATGTGCACATGAGTAGACCTTGCAATCATGCAGATTTGGGGAACATGTGTAGGGCAGATTGATAATACATTAGCAAATGCAGATGGCCCATTATAATAGACCGCTGACAGGATAGTGACTGCTGTAGTATACATAGCAATAGGTTCCACAAACCATCATGATAAGGGTGTGCACACATATGCACACACAGAGTGTATGCATCACGGTCAGCATCCGCACACCTAACACATTTCATAGACACTGCGTGTGAATGTACAGGACATATCTCACATATCGGGCTCATGTACTGTTAATATATGTGGTGATGTGGTCCCATGGCAGCTCAAGGAAGGGTGCGTCATATCAATAAGGGTGTGTACACTCCCCATAGCCACGGTATGGTCTGACGGTTGTCAGTATAATAGTATTGGATTGGTCATACATGGTCCGCTGATGTAGAGATCTCTAAACCAGAAATCAGGCATATCATCCCAGGTATGTGTTGCTGAAACACATAGGGGCTGTGAGCATTAGAGCTGACTTAACGGACACAGTACTACACATTCAGCAGTGGGTTGTACACCTGTGAGGTGTGGAGCACAGTACATGGCAGGGTGTAGAAAAGGTGCACAGCAATACTGTGTACATGGGTGCAGTGTTCCCCAGGGGAAGGGGTATCACCTACTAACACAGCCCATGCATCACACACATGTATATTGTTGCTAGCATGGATTGACTATAGCTGCACTGATGCTATTGTGTACGATATGTTATGCATGTTGACAGATGGGTAATAGGAGGACTGTGTGTAATATCTTTGTGCAACCTCACCTATGTGTGTGTGTGTGTGTGTGTGTGTGTGTGTGTGTGTGTGTGTGTGTGTGTGTGTGTGTGTGTGTGTGTGTGTGTGTGTATGGGTGGGCGGTTATTTTGTCTCTAGGGTCACACTGGTGAAGTGGAGGGAGGTTGATGCATGTAGGATGTGTGTGTACATGTGTGTGTGTGTGTTTGTGCGGGTGTCCATGTATGCACATATGTGATTGTGGGGTTGTTCATATGGCTGTACTTCCCTTTGGGATTATGCAGTACATGGACATGGACTGACACATGATACACCAGGAATACTTGTCTGATATGTAATCACAGGACAGCTGATAGTATAATAAGGTATGTAGCATGGAACATTCATTGGGAGGGAATATAGACACCAGGTATACCCTTGATATCACATTCAGCAGAGAGGTGACCGACAACTCATGTATGCAGCACTACAGATGCTTTAGGGAATTACTAGACAACACCAGAGAGTGTATCCATATATTACAGTTGTCACATTTTAGGTTGATTGAGCAGCATATTTGGCTTGTACTGAGCAATACTTACACATGACACTCCAGTGCATGACATTATGGACTGAACGTAGTAGCCCCTCACATATAGGGGCCATGCTCATGATGTCCAGACATACACAGGGTGAACACTGAATGACAGCAGTGAGGTTATGTAAAACCACTCCGCTCAGGTCAAGAAGGTAATGGATTAACAGGTCTTGCATTGTGATCACTTGTCTAGGCATTTAGAGGAATGATACGTTAATGAGTGGTATTAATGAGTGTATGTTACTAAGTGTGATGCAGGATGGGGAACATATGGGAATAAACATGGGACTGTCTTTAAATTCATGGACAAGTAAGTATTAAGGTGGAATGTGTGTGTGTGTGTGTGTGTGTGTGTGTGTGTGTGTGTGTGTGTGTGTGTGTGTGTGTGTGTGTGTGTATTATTATGCAATGCTGTACAGGTCTTAAAGTGCATTTCTTGTTTTCCCCCACAGGTGGCGAGGTGAGTCAGGGTCCCTCCTGCATGCAATCTGATGTTAGTGTCCATACAGACACCGAAGATGATGATAGTACTGTTGAGGCACAGGTGGGGCTGTCAGGGGCCAAAACAGCACCATCATTTGACATCCACCTCTAAGCCACCCCAACCCCACACATGGTTTCAGTGCCTATACATACCCCATCACCAGTGGCCATAGAGGAGGGACAGCTGGTGGTTGGTGGTAGTGCACAGGAGAGTGTGGTATCCATGCCTACTGTGTCTGGTCACAGCAGGCATAACTGGATGTCCGGCAGGGCACCACATAGGCAGATTTCCCAGGGTGCTTGTGGTAGGGCCACTGGTCATCATGACCCTGGCAGATGCTCTACAACTGGTACCACCAGGTGCATGTTTCAGGCTGTCATGGGGGTGCAGGCATGTATGGAACTGTACACAAGACAGGGCCTGAGGCTGCAGAGGGCTGATCTCACATCTGCAAGTGACAACTTCCATGAACTGTCTGGTGCCCTCTTTGCTCATACCAAGGTCATGGATAGACGGTTTGGTGAGATGATGGGCCTCAGCAACCATGGTTTGTCCATGCTTGAACATGTGGTGGGAGTGCAGTGACAGCCACGTGGATGTAGGCCAGCAACACCAACAGCTGGCGGTCAACATGGACATGCTAGGACACCAAGGCACTCCTGTACTGGCAGTACCAGCCCCAGCATTGCAGGGGGGGTGCTATCCACACCACACCACACCACAACAGGCCATGAGCACGTGGTCCTGATCAGTCCCAGGAGGGACCAGGTTCCAGTGAACATCTGTCATCATCATGGGAGAGTAGCACATCGAGCCCTGTACCTGGACATGCCCATGGAACCCCCGGCAGGCACAGTCCATGTGTCCATGGCCGGAGGCGGTGAACTGCAAACCCTGCCAGGTATGGTCTGCAGTTATCCATAAACACCTGTATAGGGCAGCCACATGCAGAACTGTGTGCATGCATACCCACATACTATAAGAACACACCTAGGGCAACCCCATACCTATACACACCACATCACCACACCCAGTTCAACTTATTACACCCCTCACCCAAACACAAGGTGTCAAATATATGGCCCAGCCTTGGCCTTTGGCAAACCAGCAACACACCCTGTGCATATGATGATACCTTTGGTACATCCCTGTCATCCATAACATCGGTGCAGGGACAGGCTAATATGGTTCTGATGCACACGGTGACTGTACTACAGTGTACCAAAGTAATGCAGTGTAACATGTTGTCAGGAGTAATGTTTAATGCATACATGTCAGGTAGTGTAGCTGTCCAGCAATGATGCATTATAGCTGTTAGTAGCACTGGTTGATTGTGGTCTCCATAATGTTATCCATTTGTGTTATAGGTGTACATGTGTCAGCAGGAGGATAGTATGCAGTCATATTCCACAAGGGATATGGCACTGTGGTGACACCATGGCTGTGACATATCCGGGATAGAGGTGAACACATGTCACAGGTTTGTATAACAGTTATTGCCGGTGCCACATGGACAGGTGACCCACTGGGACGTGTATAATCTGCAACATGATGTAGACCCATCCACATACACACACATTCTTACTTGGCAACAATGGGACTAGACCCCTACTTAGGTATGTAGCACTACTGAGCTGTGTGGCTTTCATTGCATGCACAACACAGTGTTTAAGGTGAGGTGTGTTCCAGGTTACATGTTACATGCAGAACATCCCAGACATGTACAGTATGCTAATGGAGGATGTAATGGTTGTCTATGGAAAATACATTATATACACATTAACAGACATATAACAGGCAGACACATATCCGACAGACCTGGGCCTATTGCTGCTAAGTAACTTGCCCGTGTGTCCAGTGTGTTACAGGTAGGCTGCACATAGTGCATGCATAACTGGGCTGGATTGTGGTATCAGTAACCAGTATGGTTGGTGACAGTGTTCACCATAAAGTGGTACATGGGACATATACCGGGTGTACCATGGTGTAATGACAGTGAAAACAGCACCCACATCCACCAGTGGATATTGTACTCCTTGGAACCCATGATGACACTCTGACATACCCACCATCACACATTGCCCACGACTGCGATACAACCCATTGTATATCCCAACAGTATTACTACAGGGATATGCATCTAATGCACATGCCACAGGCATAGTAGGGTGTTGCATTGTCGTGTCTCACCTATGGTCAATGCGTATTATAATAGGAGTATGTGGCCTTGGAATGCTGTACCATACAGATATACAGACATGCACACATACACACACTTGCCAGAACTCAATGGGTATCCCATGCCTATCGCCCCTTTTGTACAACACTGTTGTGCTGGTACTGCAAGGCTCATGTAGTCGGTAGGGAGAGGATTATAACAGGGTACATGTCATGTCCAATACAGCAGCAGCCACAACTGACTATGGCAATGGGTGTTGCGGTGGTTGTGAAGGCCCTCAATGAATTCTCAAGTACAGGTGTACTAACACACAGACACTGCTATCCACAGTAATGCACACATACACGTGTCGGTACTGGATTGCATCGCTGCAGGTGGCCATAGCTGCGTACCTGGCTATTGTCCATGGAGAGATGAGTTGTGTAGGGGATGTGTGTACAGTGGTATCCTGTAACCTGCCATGTGCCAGCAGGCAATCTATCAACAGACACCACTGTGGTGACCCTCAGGGTGAGAGTGACATGCATCAGCCAGTCCTCCTGGTGCTTCCTGCACATGGCCACTAAAGTGACCCGTTGACATGTATAAAACATGTAGTACAACACATGGTTAGTGTCTGTGATGGAGACCAGTACCCAAGCATGTTCTGTTGACTGTGGTAGTGTAGTGGATGTACCCATGGCATGTGGTGCATACAGGGTGTTGTCTCCTATATGTGCAAGTTATTACACAGCTGGGCAGACATGTCAGTGTCAATCAAGCATAGGTTGCCTGTACATATCCCAGCTGGATACCTGCCATCTGCACATCTGTACAGGGACTGACAGTCATCAGATTGGCAAGTAGCTATGCAGTAGGATGAATGTGTCGACAGATAGACATTTGACAATATATATGCCATAACTACATGTTGGAAGCCCTCACTAACATGTGCTGTACAGATGGTAGTCTACAGTTACATTCCACATGTCGGATCATTATCCAGTAGAGGATATATACTGTGACACAGCTCACACACCAGGAACAAAACAGGGAGGCCTCAGAGTCCAGCTATACCTGCAGGTGGGCTTGTTGTCAGTACTACATTTAGCACTCTACTCTTGCCTGGGAAAACACTGTCAACAGTAGCACCGCCATGATACACTACATGCCAGTGTGACAGCACGTACCCTGGGTTACTACCACTCTATGTAACACATTCACATGGATAACAGTGCTGTACAAGTCTCATATACTTGTGTACCAGACATGACACTCACACTCCTTGCTACTGTAATGACAGTGCAAAGACGCATGTATTGTACATGGCATTACATACACTTATTACAGATGTCATTACCCTGCTATGTTAACAGACTGGGTGGTGAGAACTGGTTACAAGGGCTAAGCCATGCTTAGCAGTTGTCAACATTGCTCCAATATAACAGCTAAGCAGATTTGAGCACTGGTAAGCGAAGCCCACACAGTGTAAGTGTATATACATTTAACTGTACGTTAGCACTGCTTAGCGTCATGCAAACCCACTTAAAGCTACTCAAGACTGCCTTTACCACTCTGTATCCAACAGCCCTTGTTCTGGCCAGCAACAAAATAAACAGCCCTTGAACCCAGGACCCTGTACACAATAGTCACAACAGTTAACCACTACGCCATAATCACTGTGAAGACGGTGGTTGTTTTTCCACTATATCTGTCAATACACGTATTGATTAGTAATGAACAATTGATGTTACTTCTATAATTGTGTAGTACTTGTTATTGATATTATGGTTGCATCACATATGTTGTTATATCATAATGTACGCATATCAGGTACATACAGTGATATACATCTAGGAAGGTATACACAACCGTGATGTTGATACATGACAGGAATATGGATATATTCATATACATATGTTGATATATGCCTACATGTACATACACATGTATATTCATTCATATGTCTGTCTACACATCTGCATAGTGCATCATATATATGGTCATGTGTAGATCTCTTTGAATAAATATATATATATATATATATATATATATATATATATATATATATATATATAGAGAGAGAGAGAGAGAGAGAGAGATGTATGCACATCCTATGTGTACAGATATACCTATTTATGTTGATATATATGTAGATATCTATAACAATATATGCATACATATCTATTCAGATATACCTATTACTGTTGATATATATGTAGATATCCATAAGTATATGTGCATATGTATCTGTATCTGTATATGTGTAGACATATATTGCTGTGTATATGTATATATTTGAGTGTTTATATATATATATATATATATATATATATATATATATATATATACACACACACACACACACACACACACATATATATATCCATCTATTTATGTCGATATGTATATGTGTATATATCTATATAGATATATGTATAAATATATATACATATATGTTCACCATATATCCAGAACATGGAGTGGAGTCCTACCTCAGCCCCAATAGTCCCAACCTATTAGTGCAAGTGGATGTCATGTATGTATTGCAGGTATATTGCAGACTGTTTCTACTGTAATAGGGGTTGTTTTAGCAGACATGTTGTGTGTGGGAGGTCACTTCTGCTTTTGACATGTGCACCATTGGCTACTGACAGACATCCTAAGGACATCATAGTACTGTACCACTGCTAGCACAGCAATGATCCTGTGGACTACAGCAGAGATATGACCATTATATGTGGACAGTCTGGAACTCTGTGGTCAGTCCAGAGGTGTACACATATCCCCTTCATGCGAGACATGTGGACCATGCCTCCCAATGTGGATGTTAATAGCCATGTACATGGGTATATCATGTAAATACTGGACTACATATGCCCACACAGTTTATGCATCCACACATGCCAGTCTGTCCTGACACATAATACCTGGTGGTGCAGGGGTCACATGGCCACATACTACTCAATAGTTAGTGACATACATCTGTACAGAATCCCACTGCTTTGTCAGAAATACACTACAGTTATGGTGGCCTGGCAGCAGTATGCCTTGCAAATAACTGGACATATCAGCATACTTGGTAATTACACTAGGCTGCTAGGCATGTCACAAACCACTGTGCAAACTACAGGCAGACTGCCACAACAGTGGACTACATTTTGTATGCGGGAATACACATTTACCTGCAATTATAGTGGGCTCTACATGCATGTCACAGCGTGGAGTAACAGACACCTGAGTGAAAATGCATACCTACAACCAATGTAAACACAGCCATAGCCACATATGGTAAACAAGCTTCATATGACACTATATGGACTGTCTGATAAACACCATCCTCATATGTGCCACCCACACACTGACCCTACATTTACTGGGTCATGGCACCATGTGGTCCAATGGCTGTCTGTTGTATGGGACACGTGTGTGTCTGGCCCTACAGACATGTGAGCCAATAGGGTACCATACACTGGAGCAGCATGTAGCATCAGATATAACAGGACCGACAACAATGGCATCTACCACAGTCTGTGCACAGCCCAAGGTACGTATGCACACTACACATACTGTCGACAATCATCCTAAGTACGCAGACCCCAGTACTGTACACACAACCACAGAATGGCCAAGCTATGTCCTCAGATACAACCCCCTACTATACATAACATGTCCAGCAATCTGATAACTGACTGGCTTGTTATCAGGTATGATGTCAATAAATAATGGTGTACACAACATACACACCTCTTACTGCATGACATATGTACAAAGGTTGACAGACTTGTGGCTGGAGCTATGAACACTGCCCCAATATTGGCATGTTGCTGTGATAACTTCATACATTTACTGTCGTACCAAGGTTTGTTGTGACATATGTCCTATGAGGGATATGAAGTCAGTAACTCTCATGGCTGTCACCATGTACTGACTGCAATCCTCACACTATGCTTCTGCAGTTCTCAGATAGGTGTTCTGTGAATAACACAAGAAACAAAAGGCTCCACACACTGCCCAGTCTGCAGATGACCCTACAGATGGGAGTTTCCTCAAAAACATAGCACTGTCATGACAGGTATTAAAACATGTAGACCAGGCATATCCACATACACTCTGTTAAACTGACATTACTCCAAATGCAGAATAGCAACACTTACATTTTGTAGTCATGTCAGGCACATCCCCCTCCTGTGTGTTGGCCTGTTTCCACAGTGTATTTTGTTAGAGGTAAATCCCACATTCATCTGTGATGCTGTTTGCCAAACACCATCTAGGTCCTGCTCACAGTGAATGAAAAGGCCCAACACCAACATGTTCCTAGATATTAGAGTGTGTTTCCATGCAATTGGCTACGGGAATGTTATCACAGCTGTTCCATATGCAATCAGCTAGAGGAGAGCTGCAATTCATGCAGAGGCCATCAGCTGATCATGAGCATCACTTACAAAACACAAGCTGCTGCCTATGCAAAGCAGGTATAGTTCTCCACATCCACCAGAGAGGGAGTGAGAGAGGCAGAGAGAGACACAGTAAGTCAGGGAGGGGGTGGGAGAGTAAAACCTAAGCATGTTTGTGTCACACACCTACCAGTACAGGGTTTCAAACCCCTAACTGACTATGTATTGCTATCACATGTCTATGCAGTTATTGAAAGCACCACATAGCTTACATGTTGAGGAGCTGTCCAAACATATAGGTGATGGTCATCGACATCTGCAACAGTGATATGGTAGTGATACGGTAAGTGTAGTACATGTCTGTCCACATGAACAGGTGTCAGCGCCAAAACAGCCACAGTCTCTCAGGAACTCACATACATTGACACACTTGGCAGGGTCAGGAATACACTTCCTAACTAGGTAGTTTGCCACAATACAGTAATGTGCAGGTATCACATGCACCACGGGGGTTATCCAGAGGTTATATGGGCAAAGGGTATGTGAAGGTGTCTGACATCGCACAGCATGCTACAGTATGCCAATGTGAGTTGTAGGGAGTGTGAATGTGGTCAAAAGCATCATACACCACACACATAGACACAGGGTGCCAGTACTGACATGTATGGGTGCATTGCTTCACGGGTGTGTAGTGGTTGACTGTGCCAGAAGGCTATACAAGGCTAGGTGATGGGTATACCTTGCCATCAGGCCACATGACAGTGGTCTGCAGTGTGGCTCAGGGGTGTAGTGTCTGGATTGGACCACACAGGTTGGTATTGTATTCACCATCCAGTTACCTGGGTAACTATTGTGTGTGGCCATTGCTGTGCATTGCTTGCCATGTATATGTTCTTTAGTCCATGACATGGACGGTGTCTGGGACGTGCACACATCCCACATGCATGTACAGTGACATGTGGAACTGTACCTAGGTTGTCTGGCCCATGTTGTGTACACAGATTGTTATCATCAGTCCTGGCCTCATGGTGGGAACTGGTAATGGACAGCAGGCTGACCCTGAATCTACATTGATAGCATGATACAGATATTCCCTGGTGTCTGTGGCATCTGTCCATACAGGGCATGTGTTTAAGGCATGGTATGTCCTTTGTGGGTCACATTTGTGTGGAACATAGTGAAGGTGCACTGTCTGCATGTACATGCCTGTTGTACTGATGGACAGGGTGCCATGCCCTCTGTCCACTGCAATCACACCATGGTTACTATCTGTGGGCAATATGCAGGGTACTACCAACATAGCAGTTGTTGCCTAGGCAAGTGTGTTCGTGTATGAGACATGGTTTGAGAGTATTCTCTGGGTAATACAAGGGTTGCTAACTTTGTTCGCCAAGCCTTGATGTCACATGTAGGGGTATGGATTGGCACCCCAGCCTCTCAGCTATTTCACATCTGTTATCCTTGTAAGGTGGACAGATTGACATATAATAGGGCCACCATATAAGAAATTTGCAAAACCCACTTCACAATGAGTCCAGTTGTTATACGCTCAAAGCCACCTATACACAGGATACGAATGACATACAGAGACACACACACACACACACACACACACAGTTGCCCTGTCTGGGATTAGAAGTTTATCACACTACAGCATTACACAGTTATAGGATGCGCCACAAAGATTACTGGACTAATTTTTTTCCAAAGGTGTATTTCAAAGTGAATGTCATCAGCAGGCTTGTCAAAGTAGGGTATTTGAAATGTAAGGAGTGTGACTAGCCTACGAAGCATTGCTCCCTACACAGACAGAGACACACACAAGCACAAACACAGAGTTGTCATGTCTGGGATTTAAACTCCTACCTAACTAGTTTATCACATTACAGCATTACACAGTTATAGGACATGCCACGAAGATTACTAGACTACTCCTTTCCCAAAGGTGTATTTTGAAGTGAATGACATCAGCAGGCTTGCCAAAGTAAGGCATTTAGAATGTAGTGAGTGTGACTAGCCTAAAAAGCATTGCTACCTACACAGACAGAGACCACTCAGGCACACACAGGTTTGTATTCTGCAGGTACGTGTATACAACTGCTAGATGACTACTGCCTTGTACATTCATGTTGCACAGCTAGCACTTGCATCACAGACCCCCAGATTCAGCAAGCTCAGCACGGTGTGCAGGAATAGTGCAGGAGCTCCAGCAGGCAATATGTCTGCCATGTGATCCAGGAATAAGCTGTAGGGACGTGCACTCCTGCACTAGTCCTGCACGGACTCAGCTTCTGTATGCAAATTACCCCATTTGCAGGTGAAATCCATGCAAATTAGGTGAATTCGTGATCCAGGAATCTGGCAGCCGGCCATGCAAGACTAGTGTAATCTGCAGAAATATACTCGGTTAGTAGCAGAATACATTTCTGCAAACTACAAAATGGAGCCATGACAGCTCCAAATAAAGGGTGGATATTATGTTGAAAGCATGCCAATGGCCAAATATATAGTCAATGGCATGGAAAACAGTTTAAAAAAAAATTACCTTTTATTTTTTTTTTTGCTGATTTTGGCCATTTAAGCGTAGGGCAGCGACACGCAAATGGGATCGGGTAAAAAATAAAAAAAAAATAAATAAAATAAGCATTCTAACCAAAATCATTATTTTTCCATCGTACTCAACGGCAGGCAGAAGACAACATGGCCAGCAAATAGTGGTTGTTAAGGGTGGAGGCTCAGTGTAGGACCTGTAACTACGCATCAGCAGGCAATCCTATGCAAATGAGGGGAATGACACTGAATCCCAGATTTCCCCTCAATGCTAGTCAGCACCCAACAGTGTAAGAGCAGTAATAGCTTGGTGCAAGACAAGGAGTTGGCTGACATCATAGGGGTGTGCGTCATGCATACTGTAAGCGGATTGGTGCCCTGTGGCACTGGTTTGCCCTTAGCTTAGCAGAGCTAAGCAAGGGTGTGTGTCTGAGGCTGCCTAGCACACTTTACATTGCCTAAGCAGGTGTGCGCACCTCGCACCGGGTTTTAAACATAAAGAAAAAGTAAACCAGGAGATTGCAACTCTGTGCACATTTGAGCACTGTGTTTGAGCAGCACACCCCCGGGCTTAAACAGGAAGGCAATGGAAGTGAAAACAGCAGTAGGAACGTAATCTAGGAGAACTAGCATAGCTGGCAGGTGAAGTTTATCAGAATCAGCCAATTACACAGTCAGCAGACCAGCCCAACCCAGAACACTACTATAAACTATGCAAACACATTTCCCTCTGTTTTTTTCCACACACTCAACACCACCGGTGTATACAAGCAGGTTAATTTTAACAAACAAAAACAACAAAATGATAGGGGCTGCAACAGCTATCATACATCAACATGTGGAAGAGGCTGAGGGTGGTGAGGATGAGAATGCTGTTGACCAACCCACAGTGAGGAGATGGAGAACAGTATACAGACCCAGGGTAACCTACCAGGGGCTACATGAGCTGGAGTGCTATAGGGTGGACAGTGACCTCCTACAGCAAACTGTTGAGCTGTGCCGGCCATGCCTGACACACAGAACTAACAGAGGGGAACCCATCCCAGTGGATACTAAGGTATGTATAGGCCTAAGAATAGAAGCTACAGGTACCTTCCAAAGGCCAGCTGAGGATATCATGGGGATCTCACAGGCATCAGCATCCAGGGTACTCCACCAGTTCCTGGATGCCATGTCAGAACATGTCGGTGAGCACGTATATTACCCCAACACCCGTGAGGCGTTGGCCAGCAATATGCATCTCTTCCACCAAATAGCAGAATACCCTGAGGTAGTGGGTGCTATAGACTGCATGCACATATGCATCAAAGCACCACCCGGTGAGCGGGGTAGGGTCTACATAAACCTGCCAGATCATGTGCTATGCCCAGGGCATTATAATGAATGTGTGTGCTGGCAGCCCTGGATGCTATCACGACTCCCACATCTGGCATATGACAGCTGTACCAGAGACTTGTCAGTGGGGACATCCCATATGGCCACCTACTGAGGGATGCTGGTTACGTAATGGAGCCAAGGCTGATGACACCCATCAGAAATGCAAACACACCAGAACAAGAACTCCATAATGAGGCACACACTCAAATGTAAATCATAATAGAGCATGTGTGTTGGATGCTCAAATCATAGTTCCAGTGCCTGGATTGGTGGAGCCTTGCAGTACTCTCCAGCTATATGTACACAAATGTTCAATGTATATGCCATGCTACACAATATGATCCTGCGGAAACAGCTGCAGCAGGAACAGCATGGGGCAGGGCTACACAACTCTCCACCATTACCAAGGCCAGCACAAGCACAGTGACTCAGAGGAGGAACAACCTAAGCCTGCTCATGTAGGCAGAAAGAGGTGTACCCAGTATGCCCAGGCTTTGACAAAGAGGCAACATATAGCAAGTACAGTGACATGGCAGGAACCCACGGAATGACACCTCTCTCTGACTTGCACATACAGTAAAAGGGATGCCAAACATGACACTACCTGTGCTCTACCATGTATAGGGAGTGTACTATGTCCATCCAACATAGTCAGCCCTCCAGCACCATCCTCAATACTGGCACAGCCACAAGTAACTCACTCTTCCTATCAATTGCTGAATGGGGTAGTATGTTCTGCTAGTCGTAGCTATGGTATGGATGTGAGCATGCAAGGGAAATAGGTGGCTGAATGGGATGGCAGCAGATAGTGGACACCTATATGGGCAGAATGGAATCTATAACAAATACTGGTGTCAACAAAGTAGGCAGTAGTAGACAAGGTGACAAATCAAACTGCAGTACATATGGTGGCCCAAATGTGTGTCCATAGGACACACACATGCATGTCAGTGAGGTTCACATACCCAACAACAGCGTCACCCAGCGGGACAGGTGTAGATGACCATAAAGAAAGGCTGTGATAAGGCTTCCAATTAATGGCAATGGATAACAGCCCCCTCCACACCTACACAGACAAACTATAACAGGTCAGGCAGTTGTAAGTTAGTTCTGCAGGGTATGAAGTCTGAAACTGAAATGTAGGTCAATAAAACCTAAGATCTGTACTCTACTGATATGCCTCTAGTCTGCATGATAAGTCAGAATACAAAGTGAAATGGAAGCCAACAGAGTACCTGAAATACCAGTACAGTCATAGAAAATGTCTACAGTTGTCAGGTGTGCTCCCCTACAATCCTATATAGAAATGCAGTAACATGTACAACTGCGGTTAATAACAGTGGAGCACAGATTACCTGAGTTGGCTCAATTTACAGGATAGATTGTTGCATGTGTACAATATGCAGGGCTCTGTGTGTTAGGTCGTTGTGTGTTGTACATTGTGTGGAAGTGGTCAGCATGTAGGCATGGAGGGTTGTGTACCGATGGCCTATGGCCACTACTGTTGGTGACAGGGCCATGTTCTGACAACTGCAGTGCCAACCACAATGCATTCTAGCAAGACCCAATTTAGCAGTCATCCATACTCATTGCTCAGATGTTAATATCTGTCATCATCTGAAAGATGGACATGCCATGAATGTGGGCCCAAACATACACACAGTACACAGGTGGAAGTACCCTAGACAGAGTACATAAAATGCAACTGTCAACTGCACATACCTTTGGAATTGTACATACAGGTTAGCAGCACATTAGTTGTCTGTGTAGTATGGAATACGGATGTATTCTGGCCAATCACTGGCAGACCACAAAAGGCACAGTTATGAAGTAATGAGAGAATGCCTATGCCCCCCCCCCCCCACAAGGCAGCATAAGGGGAATGTCCCAGGTATATCTGTGACTCAGCTGCAAGAAGCCTCCATATCACACATGCACTCAGGTCACCCCACCATCATCCACATGTTTATCACAGGTCAAGCCAATGACAAGTGATGTACCACAGGGTTCAGTCCTGGGACCTCTCCTGTTTTGTATCTACTTCTCTGAAGTACAGGCTAACACAGAAGGCCTTTGGCTAATGAAGTTCACAGATGACTGCAAAATAGGAGCCATAGCTCAGTCCCCAAATGATGTGTACATCCTACAGAAGGGCCTCACTGAAACAGATGCCTGGTGTCAGAGCCATGGCCTCAAGCTCAGTGCCAAAAAGTGCATTGTCATCCCCTTTGGTAAAAACTCTGTACCCATGAACTACCACATAGGCGGCAGTCTACTTAATGCCGAATGTGTGGTAAGAGATCTTGGGACCCATGTGGACAGTAGTCTCTCCTTTGATAATCACATCACCACAGTAGTCAGGAAATCCTTCTATGTGGCACACCTCATCAAAAAAAGGCTTCTCATTTAGGAAAAAAAAGGTCATTGTTCCCCTCTACTCTACACTCATTAGACCCATTATAGAGTACAATGCCCCTTTTGGAATGTACTTCACAAGACATCTGCAGCAGCTGGAAAGGCCACAGAAGTACCTCACAAAGAGGATTACTGGCCTCAAACAGATGCCCTACACTGACTATCTAAAAAAAGACTCCAGCTTTACTCCATAGCATATCGCCTACTCTGAGGTGATCTCATAGGTTCATAGGTTCATAGGTTGGTACTAGGCTATCAGCCCTAAGGCCTATACAAGCCTAGCCATAACAATTCCCTGGCAATTTCATCCCACACTATTTACTTCCCTGGACCCCTGTCTAGCAGGGCGACTGATGTGATCCCCAGGGTGAATTTACTTTCTCCCATCCAATCTCTGCCTAACATATAAAGCTATGTCAAACCCAGAGCTGTTGGACATGCTATACCTAAAGAAATCACAATCCCTCTAAGCTATATGGTCTATGGACCTACACCTTGTCACCACAATAAACAGGACATGCTGGAGGGATCGATTCCTGTCCGAGAGACTTCCAATACTCTTGAACAAGCTACCCATCTATGTCAAGCAAAGTTCCTCATTAGCATCCTTCAAGAAAAATCTTGATAAGTGGATGGGAAATAGAAAATACACCCCAGGGATCACTTATGTGGCTCTGCTTGACAGGGCCATAGGAAAATAACTTTCTTGGGTGGCATAAGCCAGAGAACCTTGTTGGCTAGGCTTACCTAGGCCCTTGGGCTGATAGCCTAGTACCTACCTATGAAACTATGAACCTATATCCCTGCTGTTGGGAATGAGTACAGCATGACCCCCACTTCTGTATGGGAATACCCACAGAATGCAGTATGCTGAAGAGGTGTCCTATGCAGGAGTGTCCCTCCCTAGCTGTAAGCAGCACCCTGCCAGCATCCAGACCAATGTATTAATATGGACAGGAACTATTGCCATTAACACCTCGTACACTTACCCTGTCACCCCAGGGGAATCCTGTGACTTGCAGCCTGGGACTGTAGGAGTGACAGAATGCACTGGCCTGCTAGAGATGGCCTGTATCACTACCAAATGCCCTACAGTCCTCTGTCAAAGGCCTGTGCCTCACCCATACTGCCAATGTATGTTATCTTATGAGGTCCCAAATAACAGCATAATGCACATGTTCACAGAACACAAATGCAAGGCCATGTCAACAAATCCTAGTAGCATGTCCACCATGTCCTACTGCATGAACTGTGGACCAACCCCTAAATAACACTGGGTTGAAGGGACAACTATAGGGATATTTTGCAGATATCACTCCATAATGTTAGGAAGAGGATAGATTAACAGAGTGGGGGGTGTAGAAGCATGGATGCCATGGAGTGTATGAAGTCTGAAACTCTGATGTGTGCCCATACTACCCCTGCCTGCAAACCCAGTAATGGGTCGATACAAACCTCACATAAACCACAATGTGAAGGGGAACTGACCAGATATATGAGCCTTGCCTCTGTGTAACCTGGGTGAATCTGTACAGCTGAGAGGTATGGCCACAGTAGGATATGGCCATTCAGTTATGTCGATAGATGTACAAGCAGGGGATCCTCAGCCACCACAGTACCAAGATGCTGGACCATTTACACAGATCCATCAGCAAGTGTCTGCAGCTACCTCTCCAGAGTGGCATGAGTGTGCAAGAAAATGTAGGCTGCAGACCACAATACTGGATACACTTCATTCATCTTGTATTTCCCTTGAAATAACTGTGAGCAAATAAATATATCTTTTGGTAGTTGATGACATAATACATCACAGTGTAAAACAGTACATGTCTGAATATCGCTGCTAACACCAACAATGTAACACAAGCAGCACAGACAGCAATAGTTACAGTATCCCACCATCTGTCGCCCATTGCGACTCCATATTGTCAACCTATTTACATATATCCATTAAAAACAGGTTGCTAGCTGTAGGTTTAGAACACAAAATCCTGCACTGGAGTACAACCTACCTGGAATGGATTCACACACTCAATACAAAAGGTTATACTGGGCATGCTCTTAGAGAAATTAAGCCCATGTCTGACAACAACAGTGGACTATACATTTCTGTCAGTCACAGATGTCTGTGCACACACACCACATTACACACCATTCATGCTTTGCACACACATTGGATAGGAATACTCACACATATCCAAGGCCAACACACTATAATAGGTCAAACATACAGACACAGAGATGTGGGGAAGAGAGAGGCAGACAGTGACAAAGAGATTGCTATCATGAGTCCTCTCCCACCCACCACACATTCAATTGGCCAATATCACACAATGTGCTGATGTCAATCATTGTAGACATTTGCTTTTGGTAGCCCTCAGTCCTATAGTGTCTGTGGTGCTTGTGATAACTGTGTAACATGATAGTACAAATCAGTATTCATCTAGCATTTGTATACCCCGTCCTGTCAAATGTAAAGTTATGTGTAACTGAGTGTTGTGCGTGTGTTCCCAAAGGATGGTTTATGGCCCATTCACACATACTGCACTTCCCATAACCCATGTTAGCACTCATACTGATGTCAGTCACCTTGAAATAACCCTCAGCCAACTATTAGCCCCATAATCTCTGTGGCACGTGCGATAACTGTGTAATGCTGTAGTGTAAAATATTAATTAGTTAGGCGTTCTAATACCAGACATGGCAAATGTGAAACTCTGTGTAGAGATTAATGATTGTGAGGCCATTCACAGTCACTACACCTCCCATTGCCCTACTTTAGCAAGCCTGTTGATGTCAGTCACCTTGAAATATCCCTTTGGAGCACAGCTTACCCTATAACATCTGTGGCATGTGCAATAACTGTGTAATACTATACTGTAACATACTAGTTAAGTAGTAGTTTTAATCCCAGACATGGCAACTGTGAAACTTTGTGTGTGTGTGTGTGTGTAGAGAGTAATGATTTTGAGGCCATTCACAGTCACTACACATCCCATTGCCCTACTTTAGCAAGCCTGCTGATGTCAGTCACTTTGAAATATCCCTTTGAAAAAGGGCTACCCCTATAAGCTCCATGGTGCATGCAATACATGTGTAATGCTATAGTGTAACATATTAGTCAGGTAGGAGTTCTAATCCCAGACATAGAAACTGTGTGTGTGTGTGTGTGTGTGTGTGTGTGTGTGTGTGTGTGTGTGTGTGTGTGTGTGTGTGTGTGTGTGTGTGTGTGTGTGTGTGTGGAAATTAATGATTTTGAGGCCATTCATAGTCACTACTCCTCCCATTGCCCTACTTTAGCAAGCCTGTTGATGTCAATCACCTTGAAATACCCCTTTGGAGAAAGGCTAGCCATGTAGGCTCTGTGGCATATGTGGTAACTGTGTAATGCTGTAGTATAGCATACTATTCAGGTAGGAGTTCTAATCCCAGACATGGCAACTGTGAAACTGTGTGTGTAGAGATTAATGATTTTGCGGCCATTCACAGTCACTACACCTCCCATTGGCCTACTTTAGCATGCCTGCTGATTTCAGTCACCTTGACATAACCTTTTGAGCATGCATCAGCCATATAAGCTCTGTGGTGCTTGTGATAACTGCATAATACTGTAGTGTAGCAAACTAGTTAGCTAGGAGTTTTGATCTTGATTCTGCCATCTGTGATGATGTGTGTATTTTCCTGACAGAGTGTGTGCATGTCTCCATTAATACCTGCTTTTGTGGACATTCACATGTACTACACTTCCTTTATCCCTTCTTTACCACTGTTGCGGATGTCACTCACCTTCAAAGATACCTTTGGACAGCTTTCCAACCAACATGTAAGCTATGTGGCACATGCAATAACTGCATAACACTGTAATAGCACTACATAGTTAGGTAGGAGAGTAAAACTCAGTACTGGCAAGTGTGTGTTTGTGCATGTGTCATCATTGCCATGTGTGGGTGTTGGGGTGAGTGTGTACTGACAGGATCCATTGCAGTGTGGGTTTTGCTATATTGAGGACCTATATGTCCCATTGTCCACATTACAAGGCCAACAGTTTTCAAACACTGTAGAGGTTGTTGTAGACACTCCTTAGCCATAAATGTGTACAGCCATGTGCAATTACTATGTGACCATATGGATTATTAAACAATATAGGCAACTGTTATAATACCCAGATACCACTCTCCACCCATGGATCATACACAAACATGCTTGACTCTTACTCTCTTACACCCTTCCTTTCTTATTTTGTCTCTGTCTCTGTCTCTGTCTCTCTCTCTCTCTCTGTCCCTCTCTGGTGGATGTGAAAAAGTACATCTGTTTTGCATAGGCGGCAGCTTGAGTTTTCTAAGGAATGCTCATAATCAGCTGATGACCTGTGCACGAATTGCAGTCCCCCAGTTTCTAATTGCATGTGGAACAGCTGTGGTATCATTCATATAGCCAGTTGCATGGAAACACACTCCTATAACTAAGCACTTCATGTGGGTGTTGGCCCTTTTCCTTCACTGTGAGCAGGACTTCATCTGGGTGTTTGACAAACAGCATCACAGAGGGTAGTTGGAAATACCTCTTACAACATACACTGTGGAGACAGGCCAACAAACAGGAGGGAGGTGTTGCAGACATGGAGACAGAATGTAAGTATTGCTGTTCTACATTTGAAGTAATGTTGGTTTAATAGGGTTTGTGTGGATATGGCTGTTCTACATTATTTAAAGTTTGGCATGACAGTGTTATGTGGTTGAGGAAGCTCTCACCTGTAGGGCTATCTGCAGACTGTCCACAGTTTGGAGTCTTACATGTGTTGTGTTACTCACACATTTCCTATCTTTAGATTTGCAGTAGCATACTCTGATGATTGCAGTCAGTACATGGTGACATCTGTGTGAGTTACTGACTTCATATCCCTCAGAAGAGATATGTCACAACAAACCCTGTTACGCCAGGAAATTTCTCAGATTATCTCAGCAATATGTCAATATTTGTGCTGTGTTTGTGCCTCTGTCCCCCATGTCTGTCACCCTTTGTCCATATGTCATGCAGTAAGAGGTGCATATGTACAGTACATGATTATTTACTGACATTATACCTGATAACAAGCCAGTGAGATATCAGACTACTAAACATGTTATGTATAGTAGGCCTCATATTTGAGGACAAAACCTAGACATTCTGTTGTAGTGTGTACGGTAGTGAGGTCTGTGTACGTATGGTGATTGTTGACATAGTGTGTATTGTGAATATGTTACTTGGCCTGTATACAGACTGTGGTAGATGTCACTGTTCTTGGTCCTGTTTTATCTGATCAAAAAAAGTGCAAAATAAACCAAGTACAAAATCAGCACAAACGGATCTGGAGAAACAGCTGATGTAGGTCCAAAAATTGAGTAGTTCCACAAAAAAGATATTGCACAAGTTATTTTATTCCAAAAAAAAAAAAAACAGATCCACACTATACGACACAAGCTTTTATCTCTGCTCAATCAGGAAATTCTTCAGAGTGAGTTAATTATTAAAATCAACCTAATTTAAATAGCTAACAATCATAAAACATGCTCCCTTCCCTTACATATCTAATTAAAACATGCTTAAAAAACAAATGCCAACACCTAAATACTAATACAGTAGATAGAATAATAAATAAATAAATAATAAAATCTAAGACATCCTAACTTCTTTCATATAAAATACTATGTAATTCATCTCTCTAGAGCTTTTAATTTTAAAAAACATGCAAGTGAAAAACAGACATTTAATCCTGGCCGTTGTAGGGCATTCATTCTTAGTTGGCATAAGGCTTCTTGCTTTTCTAATATTAATGCCCGTGGACCACCCCTTATATCTGGTGTAACAACTTCTAATATTATGAATTTAAACATGTGGTCAGGATATTCTTTATTATGTCTGGCTAGAGTGTTTGTTTCCTTTCCATTCTTTATGTCCCTTAGATGTTCATAAAATCTACTTTTCAATTTACGCTCTGCTTTACCTATATAGAAACAGGGACATTTTGTGCAAACTGTGCAATACACTACTTTCTCTGTGGTGCATGTACATTTATTAGTCATTTTCACTATTATATTATTAATATTAAGGGAACTACTCTCATATATATAAACACAATAGTTACATGAGCCACATTTTTATATACCCCTTTTGTAGGCCAGAGTGTATATATTCCAAAATATTTTTTATGGTTCTACCTTTTTTATACACAGTAAAGGGAGATTTGCCTACTATTTGCCTAGTCTCTTTATTATTGGCCAGTACCACCCAATTCTTAAATAAAATGCCAGCAACATTCTTACTGCTGTTATTAAAAGTCATAATAAATGCACTACAAAAATTCTTCTCATTAGATGCCTGAATTCTCAAATCCATTTCATTAGGATAGGACTGAAATTCAGTACTATTAACAATAACACTATCATTTCTGCTGATGTATTCTTGTTGTCCTTGATACAATAGGGGTTTAAAATTACCCCTCTCCCATTTATTCACTACTTTTATCATTACCTCATTAATCAATGAGCATGCACAGGGGCAGCACAGTGGTGCAGCGGTTAACGTTGTCGCCTCACAGCAAGAGGTTCTCCGGTTCGATTCTCGGCTGGGGTGCCTTCTGTGTGGAGTTTGCATGTTCTCCCTGTGTTCGCGTGGGTTTCCTCCGGGTACTCCGGTTTCCTCCCACATTCCAAAAACATGCATCTGGAGCATTTCTCCCCGGGCCTCTGATGAAAACAGGCTTTGTGGAACCTAGTCGGACATTCCCGGTCAACAAATGTTAAATAAAATAAAAAAAAATAAAATCAAAAAACTAGGGTACCCCCTCTTCTGGAACATATCTTTAAGATTATCGCACTCATCTAAGAAACTTTCAAAGTTAGACACTATCCGTGCAGCCCTAACAAATTGTCCTTTGACCACGGCTTTCTTTTGTTTAAAGGGATAGGTACTACTGAAATGTAAAAAACTGTTTAAGTAGGTTGGTTTCCGATAAATCTCAGCTTTAAACACCCTAGATACTTTATCTTTGATTAATCTTACATCAAGGTATGAAATTTCACCAACCTCAACACTATGTGTGAATCTTGAAAAGGGGTACAGTCATTTAGATATTCAATAAACTCAGGTATGGTCTCACCCAGGCCCTCCCAATACATAAAAATATCATCCAAAAATCTCATACAGCATGTACAATGGGAGAAGTAGGTTGAATTAAATAAATACTTTTTCTTCCATTGTAACATAACTATATTAGCATATTTCCCCCCACAAGCCGAGCCCATTGAGACACCTTCCGTTTGCAAAAAAATACTCTATAAAACAGGATGAAATTATTGTGTAACACAATACTTAATAAATGTTCAAAAGTGTTTTATTTTTACCTGTGGCACATCCTTTTCCTAAAGATATTCACAAAACCATTCTATCCTTGTGTTATGGGGTATGACAGTATAAAGATCTTTTACATCGATGTTAATAAAGTAACCACTTTCAGTATACTTTAATAAATTTATTCTCTTTAGAAAGTCCCATAAGTTTTTGCATAAACTATTCTCTTCTGAAACAAAGTTCTTAAGTTTAATATCTAAGAACTTTGCTATAGATTGTATAATTAAACCATGGGCATCAACAATAGATCTCATGGGGGGGATCTTGTACAGTGGTGTTAGGAAATTAACTTTTTCCCACTGTAGTGCGATCTTGGAGTTGGTATATTTAATTTTTGGGGGGTGGGAGACAGAGCCCACCACAAGGGGGGGGGGTGCAGAGGGGCTTGCCCCCCTGCAGAAATGCAGTAAAAAGTGTGTTTGGTAGTTTGGTGTCGTTATATCAGGAGGGGATTTTATTTTCTTGTGATTTTTAGTGTTAGATGCTATGAAATTTTATGTTATGGGTTTTAGAAATGTAGTAAAAAGTGTGTTTGGTAGTTTGGTGTTATTATATCTGGAGGTGATGTTATTTTCTTGTGATTTGTAGTGTTAGATGTTATGAAATTCGATGTTATGGGTTTTAGATGTTTTGGGTATTAGATGTTCTGGTCTCAATGTTATGAAATTAGATGTCATGGGTTTTAGATGTTTCAAAGTAGACCTATGTACATATATATATATATATATATATATATATATATATATATATATATATATATATATATGTGCATGTATATGTATATATATATATATATATATATATATATATATATATATATATATACAGATATACATCTACATATATATATATATATATATATATATATGAATATACATATAAATCAATATACAGATATATATAAATATGTATATACATATATGTGTATGTGCATGTATACATATATCTGCATATGTGTATATATATATATATATATATATATATATATATATATATATATATATATATATATATATATCCATATCCTTTTTATGTGTAAACATTACTGTTGTTTATACCTTTCCAGATGTATCACACAATATTTATCTTATATGTGTATATTTAGATATAACAACATACTTGATTCAAGACTAATATCACTAACAAGTACTACACAATTGTAGAAGTCAAAGCAGTTCTTCAGTACTATTCAGTATTCGTGCTGACAGATATACTGGAAAAAACAACAATCATCTTCACAGCTGTGATGGCTTAGTGGTTAACTGTTGTGACTATAATGTACAGGGTCATGCATTCAAGACCTCCAAGGCCTGTTTATTTTCTTGCTAGGAAGAGCAAGGACTGTTGGATACAGAGTGGTCAAGGCAGTTTTGAGGAGCTTTAAGTGGGTTTGTGTGGGTTTGCCTGATGGTAAGAGCTGATAATGTATGGTTAAACGAAAAGCCGCTTACACCGTGTAGGCTTCGCTTACCAGTGCACAAATGTGTTTAGTATTTACATTTAAGTAATGCTTACACCTGCTAAGCATAGCTCAGCTCTGGTAACCAGTGATCACATGCCAGTCTGATGAAATAGCATGGTAATGACATCTTTAATAAGTGTATTCAATTCCATCTACATAACATGCTTCTATGTGCTGTCATCACAGTAGCAAGGGGTGTGAGTATACTGTCTGGGACACCTGAGTATATATGGCTAGTACAACAATCTTTTCCTTTTGTATGTGTTTCATACATAGGTAGCATCCCAGGTTATATGCAGTCACACTTGTATATATTGTATCATTACGTTACTACTGTTAACAGTGCATTCCCAAGTAAGAGTAGATTGCAGATTGTAGTACTAGAACCATACACTCTTGCATGCAAAGCTGGACTCTGATTACTGTCTATCATGTTCTTGGTGTGTGAAATGTGTGTTATTAAGCACTTGCTGCTGGATATTGATCTGATATGTGGATATAAACTGTAGACTACTATGTGTATAGGACATGTCATTGAGGGCTGCTGTCATGTAGTAATGGCATACCTATCAGTGTCAGATGTCTGTCTGTCAAACATTAATCCTAATACATAACCTGTTGGCTAGATGATTTCTGTCTGTCTTCTGTACAGATATCAGGTATCCATCTTGGCTGCTTACAGGCAATCTATGCTTGATTGACACTGACATGTCTGCCCAGCTGTTATGAATGCCACAGTGAGGAATCCCCACCCTGTATGCACTACATGCCATGGATACCTCAACTAGACTACCACAGTCAACAGAACATGCTTGGGTACATGTCTTCAACCCAGACACTGGCCATGTTATGTAATATATGTTGCATATATGTCAATTGGAGCACCTCACTGGCCCTCTGCAAGAGGCAACCAGATGATTGGATGTTGCATTTGACTGTTACCCTGAGGATCACTCACATGGCATCAGTTGATAGATGGCCTGCTAACACATGTCAGGTGGCATCATACCACTGTACCCACATCCCCTACCCTTCTTATCTCTCCATGGACAATATCCTGATACACAACTAGAAACACCTGCACCTATGGACCCCAGTACTGACAAATGTGTCAGTGTGCATTGCTGAAAATAATAGTGTCTGTGTGTTTGTAAACCTGCAGTTGATAATACCCTGAGGACCCTCTTACACACTACACCCCCCATTGCCATAGTTAGAAATGGCTGTGCTGTAATGGACATTAAATGTACCTTGTTACACTCTTCACCCTATGGGCTACCTGGAGCTTGCAGTACCAACGCAACGCTGTTGTACAAATGTGTAGATAGGCATGGGTTACCCTCTGAGTCCTGAAAAGTGTGTGTATGTGTGTAAGTGTGTATATTTGTAGGACACAGCATTCTGAGGCCACATTCTCCAAATACAATGCACCTGGCCATACAGTATAAGGCATAGTGATGTTGCTGACATTAGGAGAGCAATGACAAACCATCACCCTACTATCCCTGTGACATGTGCAATAAATGCATATCTCTGTAGTAGCACTAATGAGATAGACAAGGGGTTGTATTGCAGTCCTGTTCAATCTGTGATTGTGGGTATGTCAGAGTATTAGTATGGGCTTTAGTGAGTAAAATATCCAATGTGGGTTGTGGGTGCTAGGTATACTGTCTTTACACCATGGTACCCCAGTACATGTCCCAAGGTCCACTGTATGAGGACCACTGTCACTATCAACCATACAGGTAACTAAGTACACTATCCAACCCAATGATGTATGCGCTGTGTGCAAATTATCTGTAACAGAATAGACTCACTGACAAGGTAGTTAGCACTGATAAACCCAGGTCTTTCAGATGTGTCTATGACTTTTATGTGTTTGTCAATGTGTATATGACAGTATGGCATATTATGTATTGTCCATTAACACCCACTACATCCCCCATTACCGTACTGTACAAAGCCTGGTGATTTTCCTCACTTAACAAGAGAATCAGGACACACCTCATCCTAAAACCTGTGTGGTGTGTGCAATTAAGGCCAAACATATTAGTAGCAATAAGTACCTAGGAAGGGTTTCTACTCTCAGTGTTGCGAAGTAAGTGTGTGTGTATGTGAAGGGATCTACTTCAGTTTACAGAATATGCATGTCCCAGGAAGTCATCTGTCCGAGAACTGACTGGCAAATGCTAACATTTTAAAGGAATCATGTCATGGAAATTCATTCCATCAAAACTAGTAGTAGATGTGTAAATGCCCTCTTCTCCACTGTATAGTTGTACAGTGATACTGGAGTTGGTATATATAGTTGGCTGTTGATGTGGACACAGCCACCCTCATTGGGGTTATTGTTGTGCGTATCCCCCATGCTTAGTCTGCTGTAATACTGTACAGTGTATGTTAACAGGTTAAGTAGTCATCACTCACACTATGTGCAACTCTACACCACCCCACACTCTCCAAAGTGTAGGGCTGTACCACCCATACCAGCACACCTATGTTTACCAGTGCTGGGATTGCACTACATTTTGGAAGGGGACATATACCCCGCCAATACCATCGTCGATGACATTAAAGTAGCAAACTGATAATTTACTGATGTGATGTTTTGCCTATTATGTTTTGGTGGAATTACATAGGCTAAAATGGGTTCACTGCAAAATTAAGTACATCCATGCATACAGTATTCTCTGTGTATTGTATTAACAACAAAGCCTCTGTGTGTGTGTGTGTGTGTGTGTGTGTGTGTGTGTGTGTGTGTGTGTGTGTGTGTGTGTGTGTGTGTGTGTATTATACACAAATATGTGCTGTCTGCCACCCAGTACACTTATCATTGTCCACTGTAAAAAGGCTGCTGACATCAGCCACCATGCACTCACCTGTATACACCCCTCAGACCTATCTGCCATGTGGCACATGCAGTAACTGTTATACAGGCCTGTTACTTGTATTCAGCTGTACCCGGGATATCACACAGTCAGTGTGTCACCACAGCTCCACACCCCTTGTGGGAACGGACAGCAGACCAACATCTTCCTGACACATAGACACCTAGAACACAAACAGAATACATTATGGAGACCACAATCAGTCAGTGTTAATAACAGCTATAATGTATCATGGCTGGACAGCTACACATCCTGACATGTAAGCATTAAACTTTCCTGCTGAAAACATGTTACACAGCATTACATTACAACACTTTAGTAAATTCACGCTGTAGATCAGAACCATATTAGCCTGTGCCTGCATTGATGGTATGGATGACAGGGATGTGCCACAGGTATTATCATATGCATAGAGTGAGTTGTGGGTTTACCAGAGACCTTGGTTGAGACATTTGGTTGACATCATATGTGTATGTTGGGGAGTTTTGTTATTAATTGGGCTGTGCAGATGTGTTGCATGTAGGTATGGAGGTGCCACAGCTGTGTTGGTAATGTGTGTATGTGTTTATGTATGCACACAGTTCGGCCATGTGGCTGCCCTATACAGGGGTTTGTTAGACAGCTGCAGACTGTACATGGCAGGGTGTGCAGTTCACTGTCTCTGGCCATGGACATGAGAACTGTGCCTGCCAGGAGTTCCACGGGCACTACAGGGTACAAGTCCAGATATGCTACTCTCCCCCGATGATGATAAATGTCTGCTGGATTTGGGTCCCTGTTGGGATGAGCCAGGGCCATGAGCACATGGCCTGCTGTGTTGTGGTGTGGACAGCACCCCCCCTGCAGTAAAGGTGCGGGTACTGCCACTACGGGAGCTGCTCTGACTTGTTGCACATCCACACAGACCTTCACCTTTTGGTGTTGTTGACCTATGTCCATGTTGCTGTTGCCCTACTCCCACCATATGCTTTAACACAGACATTGCATAGTCGAGGATTCCCACCATCTCATCCAACCATATATCCAGGACCTCTGCAAAATAATAGTGGGCACCTGCAAGATCATGGATGTTGTCAATAACAGCAGAATGAGTAGCCCTTTGGAGCCTCAGACCCTATCTGGTATAATGTTCCATATGTGCCTATGCCTCCATGATGGCCCAAAACATGCATATGGTGACACCTACTATGGCACTTCTGCCAGGGGCATGATGGCCAGCAGCTCTTCTATGAGCACCCCTGTACATCTGCCTGTGTGGTACCTCACCGGTTATCCAGCTATGGCTGCTGTGTACAGGCATACTTGCCATAGTCACCACACTGTCCTGTCCCATGCCACCTCCTGCCAACTGTCCCTCATCTATGGCCACTGGTGATGGAGTATGCATAAGCAATGTGACTGTGTGCGGGGATGGGGTGGATAACAGTGGGATGTCAACCAATGGCACAGCTTCAGCCCCTGACAACCCCATCTGTGCCTCACCATACCTATCATCATTGTCAGAGTCTGTATGGACACTAACATCAGTTTGCCTGCAGGAGGGACCCTGACCCACCTCGCCACCTGTGATGGGAAAACAGAAAACGTACTTTAAGACCTGTATGTCATTGCTTACCTCTACACACACACACACACACACACACACACACACACACACACACACACACACACACACACACACACACACACTTACAGATGAAGTGGCACAAAGATATTACCTAGACCTCTCATTACCCAACTGTCGACATGCATGACATATTGCACTCAACAGCATGCACTGCAGCTATACTCAATCCCTGTTACCAACATTAAACATCTCTGTGATGCATGAATTGTGTAAGTAGGTGATGCCCTTCCCCTGGAACACACTGCACCCATGTACACAGTATTGCTGTGCAATTGTTCAGCACCAGGCCATGTACTGTGCACCATACCTCACAGGTGTACACACCATTGCTCAATGTGTATATGTGTGGCAGTTATGTTTGCTCTGTTGCTCATAGTCCCTATGTGTTTGTCTGACACATACCTGGGTTGATATGAGGACAGATATCAATAGTGAATGCCTGACATCCGATTTGCAGATCTCATCATCAGCAGTGCATGTATGAGCAATAAAATCCAATTATACTGACAACCTCCAAAGGTTATTGTGGCTATGAGGAGTGTACACACCCTTATTGACATGCCACCCTCTTCCCTGATATGCCATGGGGCCACAATACTGCATATGTTAACATTACACACACCTGATATGTGACATATGATATGTGCAATCAAATGCAGTATCAAACAAATGGGTTAGTTGTGCAAATGTTGATTGGGATGCATACAACATGTGGGCTGAATAAGTGTGCACACCCTTAACACAATGGTTTGTTGCAACACCTGTTAAGTGAACTACAACAGTCACTATTCCTGGAAGGTGTATACTAGCATGGCACAAATTCACTTGCCATTATTTGGTCGCTCCACCCTACAAATATCCCCCAACTTTGCCAGATTGCAAGGTCAGCTCATGTGCACAGCCCTTAGGGGTCACACTGCCTTCACTATTGCTGTGGAGTCAGGGTTATGTCTGGTACAATGCATGACCTTGACTGTGTTCAGATACAGCCAATCTTAGTGAGCTTTGGATGTATGCTTCAGTTCACTGTTCTGTTTCAGGCTGACACACCTCCCCATCCTCAGCCTTTTTTCTGATGCTTGACAACTATGGGCCACACATGAGTGTCATTTTTTCAGTGTCCCAAGTTCAGAACACCATGTCTACTGGCCTAGTTCCTGCTAATGAACAGCAAACCTAAAGGTGTACACTGCCACCAGCAAGATGCAGATGGGCATGGTGGGCCTGAGGTAGAGTGAGGTGTTGCTTGTGCAACACATGTATCTTTATTAATACCATCTGTAGGTTTCAGCCTTGGTCTTGGTACACCATTACACATTGCAACACATGCCTTTGAGAGACTTGATGTTATGCATATGCTACCTGTAGGGAGCCCTGAATGATGTCTCCTGTGGAACAATTCTTCCATCTGATTACCGTAACCCATAGGCCACACTTATGCAGAGTCCAGGTAATTGTCAACACAGGTACTGCACAGACAGTACTTGCTAGACATTCCTGAAAATGTCCCTCAGTGGTGCTGCATGTGTCTGGGCAGCCTCCGTGACCAGTTTGCAACACATGTTGTCATCTGTTTATTTTCTACATTAATGGTGACCCATACTTCATCATCACATACATGATTGCACTGTTTGCCATGGTATATGCAATGAGGAGGTAAGGGTACGTTCCCCACTACTGAGTGCTACCTTTTGGATATTGGATCCATTCCATGGTTTGTAAGATGTGTGTAAGCCATGGCTGCCTCTGTTGCAGGTGAGTGGACAAATGTCATGGACATATTTCTTGGACAGCAGACCATTACTTGGTGTGACATTGAGGACCCGTACTTGATGGAAGGTGCATAATCAAGATGAGTGAATGCTGCAGTACATCAAAAGGCGCTTCCACAATATGTTATTTGGAGTGTGTGCACGCATATGCTTCCATTGTTTGTTAAAGTATGTATTCCCCATATTTGTTGTCCTAACATAGGATTCCATCTTATACATTTGTTGCTCATGCTAGGATCACATTACAGGTTGAAGTTGTGGAATGTGGTATTGTGATATGCCACGGTGTAGATCTGTAACAGTTGCCATTGTAATACTGCTATATACACCGTTGCAGCCACTGAATAAGGGTAATGTTTCAGACGTGTCCCTACTGCAGGCCATTTGTCCCACCATTATGATTATCTCTGTCCACACATCTTGCAATGACAGGTTGTTAGTTATACTGCAGGACTTTTACATGCCCTTCAGATATGCCACCATGATGACCACTGTGATAGTGCAGTTAACAGCAACAATAAGTGAACATGTACAGCATGTATTATGAGTAGCTGCACTAAATGTGTGCATGGCAAATGCCATGGCCATAACATTGCCGGTGTATTGGAAAACCTGAACAAAATACCTCCATACTCACCAGCTACAGGCTGCTACCCCAGAGGTATATCAGATGGACCTACATAGTTGTGTGAGAGATGTGATGTTAGTAGCCTCACCTGTGGCAATGGTACAGGGTGGGAGCAGCATTTCAGTACATCGACAGTACAAACCTACAATACTACAAATTATGCACATCTGTTCATTACTACACTGCAGCAACTGACTATGTTATCTGACATATGCATGAATATACTTTATAGATGTAGATGGATAAGCAACAGTGGCCTACTAATGTTCACTGGGGCCTTACCTGCACACTCCTTGTCCATTTTGTGTGTGTAGTACCCACCCCTACAATACTATCTTCTGGTTCTTGACTTTGCTGGTGGGTGTGTGCCCCAAGGCTGGCGAGGAGCTCCTCCACATGTGCCAGTGGAGGCTGGATGGCATGACCCCCACCTGTAGCTAGCTGGTCCCTCCTAACTGCAGCAGCATGCTGATGGGCATGGTGGATGAGATCAGTGCAACAATGTCACACCTGCTCATAACTGCGGTTATGCAGGCTGACATTGTTTACCCTGTGGACAAGCTTGATCCACAAGGCAGTCCTCTCCTGCAGATCATGGGCCATACACCCAAAGAGGGATCCACGGTGATGCACCATGATGTTGATGAGGATGTTATTCTCTTGTGGAGTGAATGCAGGCAGTCACTCTCTTGACATTGTACCTGCAGACATAAACAGGAAAAAAGGTCTGAGGACCTCATACTACAATGATATAATAGTTGTTAATTGACATCTCTCTCTACCCCCGCCATATCTGCATAAATAATCTGAACACACACATCAATGGGTATGTTTACACCAAACCTACTGTTGGGACATATATCCTATTGTGCAACAAATACTGAAATGTGTTTCTATTCATGTTCTATGTTAAAACACTATCACTGATGGCCTGTTGCTAACAATGTAACCTGCATGCCATTGTAATGGCCACTGTGGTTCCATATATGCATGTGTTCTGTTTGCTATGCAACTGTTCCAAATTGGGTGTTTTTGGGTTACTGGGAATATGTATGCATGCTGTTATAACTAATCCTTGACTGTGTTGGCTATTACTACCCACATATTTTTTAAAGCTGCAACACA
>NC_056750.1:820431130-820456130 GCF_019279795.1 Protopterus annectens
TGACAGACCTATGGAGGGAATGTTTGTTAACACTACCTGAATGCTTTCACACATATTCCCAGATTCTAAGTTAATATTATGCACATACCTCTCAATCTGCTAATGCACACACTCTGGTCATAGCCTAACAACATGGGGGTAGAAATGGGATATATTTTGAATACTGCTCTCGTAAACTTTTGGGGAGTTGCTAGAGTGAAAAGTTTGTTTTCATATACATTTTCTGAAGGTTTTGAGGTCTGAAAATCAGATGTATGTCATTACTTGCTGACTAAAATTCTGAGATCATCCCACTAATTTGCCAGGGCGACAGGGTAACAGGCAGAAAATATGAGCCAATTATCTGGACATTTTGAACAAATCTGTACAGTTGAGAGGTATGATTATGCATACAGCTTACTACCACTCCCAGGATTCGAACCATGGCTGTGTCTGTTAAAATACAACAATTTAAGTCACAGTAGAGTGTGGTAGAGTGTGCTATTTGGATATTGCTGTCTATCTTTTCACTGTTTTCTGTCTAAGTCTCTCTTGGTTGTACAATCTGACCGTGTAATTACAACAGTCTTATACAGACATTCCTAGACATTTTTATTATGTAGCACAGTGTGGGTAACGGTGGTTAATACAACATTACTGTTCAGAGAATGCAATACTAAAAATGCCATACGATACCAGAGTAAACATAACCAGTCCAGGATTTAGAGCTTTATTGCCAGGCAGTTACAGTTTTATTTAAATATGACCTATATGGGACTATTACTGTCATATTGTCTGGTTTATTCAGTACAACCCATACACAAAACAGTTTTTCTACTGGCAGCTGACTTTCTACTACTTTTATATTTATTTGGTATGACTACTACAAGCAGGATTGTTAATCACCAGCCTCGCGACACAACCTTTGCAGCTTACTCGCATGGGCTTCATGATTCACAGCCCACTCAGCTGCAGCTGTAAGAGAAATAGAGAAATATTTAGCCATACCTACTCATCATATATGCAGGCTGGACATTATTGAACAGTTACTGGTATGAGTACTTACACACTGCTGGGACATCACCCCTCTGCCTTGATTCTTGGATCCACTGATCCAAGAGTTCCCTCTTCCTCCGTTTCAAGTCGGCATAGTGGTGCCTGACCTGCTCACCAGTCCGAGGGATACCAGTGGAACTGGCGAGATCACGGGTGAGCCGGTCCTAGGCTTCCGCTTTGTATTGGGAGCCTTGGTACTGGCCGTGCAGCAGTCTCTCATCATTTTTTTTTACCAGGAGTCCTACCATGACCTTAGACTCCTGGATGCCCCAGCGCTGCACCCGGAAGCACAATCCCTCTCTGACTCCAGCCATGCTGCCTACAGTGGGAAGGTGCAACCAATTATGAGCTGTATTCCCACCTGTGGGGTTTAAATACATCCGATTTTCCACCCTTTGCTGTGCTTGGACAGTTTTGAATATGCTGAGCTAAGCTAAGCTATGGGCAAACCTGCTTAGTTAAGGTTGGCATTGCTTAAAGGGACAGGTTCAGCACTGCTTACCGATGGGCAAATCCACTTAGCTGGGCTACTCATTGATTAGCAGTCATATTTATACAATGCTTACATCTAGTAAGCAGAGCTGTGCAATGCTTAGCATTGCTTATTTTTCATTTTATAGACTATCTGCTGTATGGCATTGAGTCATCATTCATTACATATTATAAATTTGTTTACTGTCCCCAATGTGCTTTCATTACATTTATTCATATTTGACTATACTGTATGGGGCATTTGTGTTTTTATGGGGATTTCACAGCTTTATTACACTGACCCCTCACATCTGGACCTGATGCAGTACTCCAATTAACAAATATATGTTATTTAGTAGGTAATACAAAAAAATTGTTTATGCACTGCTGTCACATTTAAAATGTGAATTGGTTACAGTGGAGATCAAACCAGGAAAGGCTGGTTGCAAAGCATATGCTCTAACCACTACACTGTTGTAATACTGCTTACATTAGATATCTCTTGCTGTTTAACTTCTTGTACTGTTTAAGCTGGACTAAGCATAGCTAAGCAACAAGCATACCTTGGCAGATACACTTAAACTTTATCGTATTTATATAAAAAAACGTTTTGTTGTGTTATTTTTAGCTATACCCTTCAGAATATACCTGCTAATTCTAAACCATGTACTTTTATCAGATTTCTCTTTGTGGTGGGCATACCTCTCAACCTCTTGGAGCAAAAACTCTAGACAAACCCTAAAATGATGGATTTTAAATATTTCTCTTACAAACTTAGTTGATGATAGGTCTTTCATTAGCATGGGTTTTCTGAAGGATGTGGAGTCTTTTAAACTCAAATGTTTGTCATTATTTAATGACTTCAATCCTCAGCTATTTTCCAGCAAGGTACAAATTTTAGGAGGAACACACCAAAAATATGAGACAAAACTATGGACATTCTGCGAAAATCTGTACAGTTGAGAGGTATGTAATCCTGATGTGTTGGGGGTGTTACGAACATTCTCACTCCTTTTAATTGCCAAAAGGAAATTCTGGAATGCAGGGGCATGTGTATTGTGAGAGCTCTGCTCTCAGACAGACCCTCTGCACTTGCACACGGCTTTGTATAAATTTAACAACACAGGCAGTGCACCTTCATATATATGCAAGGCACGCTGCCATGCTGTACAGGAGCAATCCCTGCCATGAATGAATAACTTATTCCTGCACGGCTGCTTGCTGAATCCCAGGGGTTGTTTGTAGTCCTTTTCTTTATATCAGGTGCAAGATAATTCTTTCACCAAGTATTTTAGTTTGCTTTTAAATGCTTCAGTTGTACTTTCTTGCCTGACTTCTGGTAGGAACTGGTTCCAAATTGCTAGTGCCATCTTTGAGAATGCTCCATCACATATTGATGTTTTGAATTTTGAGCCCGATGAGGGTACATTTCCCTGACATACATTTCTTAGTGCGTAGTCTTGTAGTCTGGGTTGTAGATTTGTTATTAATGATGAGCAGTGTCCAAGGTTAATAATGTTATAGATCTCTGTGCAGAATAGTAAGGCTTCTCTTTCATTAACAGGAAAACATTTAACACATTGTAGAAGCCTTTGTTGATGGGTTATTTGATCTGTAAGTAAAGCAAATCTGCAGAATTTATTTATTGCTGTTGGTATTTTTTGTGTTTTGTCACTATGGTGGAAGGAAGATAGTGGAAGACTATATTCATAGATTCATAGAGTGTTACTAGGCTAACAACTCAGGGGGCCTTTTTAAGCCTAACCAAGTTTTCCTGAAAGAATAATGTAATCATGTATCCAAATAGGGTATCGAGGACCAGGCATTTATAAGCTACTTCTGTCCATAAGGGACATGGGTGCCAGGCGCAGTGTAAATTTCCAAGTTCCTGTTCACTGGTCCAGGTTTCAGTTAAACTGGGTAATAGACAAACTCAGCATCATGGGGATGGAAAGCTTGTTCTCTAGGAGAGGCAGTCTATGGGACACATATCTGTCTCTCCAGCATGTTCTGTTTAAATCACAGACAAAATTAAGGTCCCTAGACCAATTTCAATTTAGTTTTTGTAATTAGGACATATTTAGCTATTGCAACTTAAAGACAGCGGGACAGATTGGCATAATAGTTAAGCCCATGATTTAATAAAATTCATGTAGTCACAGTGTACAGCCTACAAGGAATCTTGCCATTGTGTACACAGTTACCCCTCTGCAGCGCACCATGCAAATTAATTATGGCATGTTGCTGAGGAACACAGTTATTGAATCAGTGCAGGGAGTGGTATAGTGATAACCATGTCTGCAGAGGAGTAAGAGACTCCCTGCACTGTGCTATTGTTTTACTTTTATCTAATTTCTTTTTTTAAAAAGGCATGTTTGCACAATGTGGAGTGCAGCAATGCTAAGTGGTGCCTACAGATAACACAGCAGATTCTTGCCAGGCATCTAAAAATAGAAACTAGAGATCATTAATTATTTATTTAAATGTGATATTTAAGCACATCTAAGCATGTTTGCATGGTGTGGTGTGAAGCTCAGCACTGCTTATAAGTAGTTCAGTGGTATATGTGAAGGTATACAGGGTTTCTTGCTCTCCACATAGCTAGATGGGTAGAGTGATGGCTTCATGTGGAGTAGGTTCAGGGTTTGAATACATGGAAGGGAAATTAGTATTTAATTTTAATATACAAACTAATTTAAAATATGGCTCTGTTGCACTCTGCTAAGCTCTGCTGAGACTTGCTGAGACCTTCTAAGTGCCACATAAACATGATAACATCTGACAATGTTTATGTGCTGTTCAGCTCTGCTTGGCTTGTTTCACACTTCTAGGCCCCGCAAAGACTCAGGTTCTGCAAGTTTTCACACTTCTTAGCTCAGCTGCAGTAGTTTGTCCACTGCTAAGTTATTCAGGGCTTTTTTGAATGTTGTCCAAAGATATGTAAAGGAGGGAAAGCAGCCTATATTAAATTTAAATGGCAGGAATACAGCAGAATCCATTGGAGTTCTTCCTCTGATGGGTGTTATGGCTGTTGTTGGTGAAAGTGCACTTTCTGGTGCAGCATTGTGGCAATCTGGAGTCCAGGGTCATGGTTGGACTCCTAGTTAGAAACCATAATGTCCGCCTGCTACAGGGAGGTTTCCAGGACTTCGAGTATAAGGCGTAGGCATGGGACCATCTGGCCAGAGAACTCACCAGTGTTAATGGTATCCTCTACACAGGTGAGCAGTGTCATCACCACCATGATAACCTGAAACCACAAAAGAGGGAACTCTTGGACACGTGGGTCCAGGAAGCTTGGGCAGGGAATGCCCAACAGGTGTGTAAGTAATTTTACCTCTGTTTCACCAATATCTAATTTAAATGTCTGCAAAACTGGTATGCATAATGGTGTGCCTCTCTCCCAACAGCTGTAGAAGAGAGGGCTCACAATGTTGAGTCACACACTAGGTGCCTGACTTGGTTGCACCATGAGTGTGGTGAGTGCAGATGTATTATGCTAACTGTAGTGACATAAGCATGAACAGGTAAAGTATTAACTGCATGAAGGTATATATAATAAAGTCTGTAGTGCAATAAATGTAGAATTAGAACTGTATTGCAAGAAGTGAATAATGCTAACTGTAGGGCAATAAAAACATTAAACAATGTCAGTAACTGCATTAAAGAATATACAATAAAGTCTGTAGTGCAAAAAATGTGGAATTAGAGCTGTATTGCAAGAAATAAATAATGCCAACTGTTCTGCAATAAAACATGAAAGAATACCAATAACATCATGGAAAATGGTGTACATCAGGATTGTGTTATTGTAACCATTGCAGTAGAGCTGTATGCATTCAGGCTGTAAGGTAAGGTGCCGCAGTCAAGTATAACACTGTCATAGCTGTAGAATGCAAATCTAATGGCTGCTAATTGCATTGTTTAGCTCATATAGTACCATTCAAAGCTATCTCTAGGCCAGTATTGTTCACATAATGTTCTGTCATCCACAAACATCAGGTAATCAAGTTATATGGGTGAGTTAGCCCACTCCATGAACTGATATTGTATTTTGGCTTCACAGCTATTTCAACCCATGTACAATAGCTTGTGTACACCTGCATTGTTTATATTGATATAAAGCGTACCTACTATATGTATTATGCTTGTATTTCATACATTCATTTTGTGTGTTCTACTGGAACTGCTGTCTAATATAACACTGTAGTAGTACTGGCAGGTTATATTTTGATTCCAGGCAAGCTCCAGCAAAATATCAGTAAGTTAGTAATTAGCAGTGACTCACTAGCTCTGTATATAGTACCTTTTGTCACACGCAGATCAGGGGTCAAATCCAGTGCTATGTAATACTGAATATTACAGTAGCAGTCAGGTAGTGCTCACAAATTCTCTCTCCACAGGAACTACAGATAAATAGGTGAGGTAGCCCACATTATGTGTAGATAATTGTGTGTTTAGAGTTCCCACACTGTTAAAATAATTATCAAGAATGTGAAAAATCAGCAATATGCAGTCAGAAATAATGTGTGGAATCCTGGTATGGCTGTATGCCTGGAGTGTCTGTTAAAAGTTGCTGCAGTTGATTAATACATTCCATGCAGATGTCATCTGCAGTCACTGCTGTTGGGTTCTATTTCCATGCCTGCCAATTAAGGCATGACTGCTGTTTAGTGTCTGTACTGTACACATATATGTATCTCAAGTGTCATGATTTCAAGTTGCGCAATTAATAGTGCATAATCCGCCTGTTACAGGAATACCATGTCAGTGAGTACCTAGATTGCAAGGTATCACCATTTCAGCCTACAGAACACCTTGGTAGTTATATAGGTCTATCTGATGTGCAAGTGTTCTGTGTAGGTGTGTACCTACAGTTGTTACTGTTTGGCCCTTTGTATCCCATGCATATAGCTTAAGAGGTATATATGTGCTACATCAACTACAGGAGACTTGTACTCACTGTGCAGATAAAGAAAATACAGACCCATGCAGTAGATAGTAGTACGGCTGTCAAGGAAGTAAGCAGCAATGTTACTAATGGACTGCTTTTCTCTCTCTCCCCACCCCTTATCTTCATTTATTTATTACTGTTACTCATTGGTTATGGTTTACTCTTAACATATGTTGCTACATTAACTGTTTTTTGGGACATGTGTTTTATTATTGTTATGTAGTATAATGGATCCATATTAACATATCTTGTTAAATTACCTATTTTGTTGGCCTTATGCTGTAACTGCTACTGGCATGCTGTTATACTGACTGTTCTGTTATTTATTGTTGTTATTGTTGAGTCTTTCAGCTTTTCCTGGTTAGGGGTCGCCACAGCAGAACTCCGGTCCGCTAATGATTGGTAGTTGATTTTTACGTGCGGAGTTACCAGCCCTGACGCACAACCTTCAATGAAGGTACGCCCATTCACGCATGTCTCCACACAGAAGATGCTCTAGCTAAGAATTGAAGAGGACAGCGTCTTACTGTGAGGCGACAACGCTACCGCAGCACCACCACCGTGTCTGTTATTGTTGTGTTTCACATAATATGCATTGATATGTAATTGGGTTATTTCCACTGTTCTGCCATGCTGTTATTACTAACAATGTTTTGTTAATAACTAGCCCATACTTATTGCTATACCACCATTACCACAGCACGTCAGGTAGGCTGGGACCCAGGCCAGTGGTTCCCTCTCCAATGCCCCTGCACCACCTCCAGTATTGTCTGGAACCACCTCAAGGATGGGGTTTGGCCTCACCCTGGGAGCAGTGGCAGAGAGGCTGCAGTCACCCAGCATCAACTGTTGGTCATGGTGCATAGGATTGTTCACCTGAGCTATGAATGCCACCTAAGCCAGATTGACAGCACGCTGGCTGATCTGGTGGGGCAGGCTTGCAGTGACACCCAGCCTCCAGCACAGCCACCCTTGGGCAGTGAAGGACTAGTGTTGACTGTCCCATGGGTGAGGATGTGAGTCATGCTGCTACCGTCTGGAGGCACGCATGGCTTGAATTCCACAACACCCTCCCCATAACTCTCCATGTTGCACACATGTCCACTGGATACCACTAATCTAGTCTAATTGGCTTGACAACATAGTCATGTTGTCCTCACTCCTCTCTCTGGGGTTTGAGAGTGTAAATTCATTGGCAAAATCTGTCAAATGAACAGCTGTTGCTGTACAAGATATGGATAGCTATGGTTCTTTCCTACACCCTTCCTGCACATCCCTAACTGCCTTTCATTATGTCTTGCCCACTGCTTATCCCCATTTCTCTACTTTCCTGTTACCCCCTTTTTCTTTTCTTTATATTTATTTAGAGTGGATTTGCCCGGAGCTAAGCAAAACGGTGCAGTGCAGCACTCTGCACTGCTTCACTAAGCTAAGATTAAATGAGCTTTAATTATTAAATGTGTTTATTACATTGTTAGAGACATGTACGAAATAAGCATCTCTGCCAAGTTTCAAACCTGGGCCCCCTCTCATCTATAGCCCACTGCATTGACCCATCATGACAACACAGATCTGACTTAAGACAGATGTTTCCAGAAAAACATACTGATTGCCATTTACAGTCAGGAATGTTTGTTTGTGTCTTTCGGCTTTTTCCCGGTTAGGGGTCGCCACAGCGGAACTCTGGTCCGCTAATGATTGGCAGTAGATTTTTACGTACTGGCTTGCCGGGCCTAACGCACAACCTTCAACGAAGGAACGCCCATTCACCCATGTCGCCACACAGAAGACGCTCTAACTGAGAATCAAACGGCAACGTCTAACTGTGAGGTGACAACGCTACCACAGCACCACCACTGAAATAAAAACAGATGGGAAAAATGGTAGTGTACCTTGGACTCTGGTGCAATAATACACCAGTAGACAGCCAAAGACATAATAATGGATGTAAGTGAGGCCTGTGATAGCAGCTATATGTGCCCTTTTATTAGCAGCCTGTGGAATGATACCTGCTAAGGCAGCAGTGGCAAAGTACATGTACAACTGGGACCCTGGTGCAGACATACAGCCATATAAAGCCATCCACATCCTGATGAATGTAGAAATGTTTGTTGCAGCCTGTATATCTGTGCATATATCTTGAAAATACACATCCTTTTTGCAGTGACTCAGTAGCACAGTCTGTTAAATGCCTAGAACACAGTACATTTTGCCACACACAGTCCTGGGTTCAAATCCAGTTTTGTGTTGCAGTTCAATTACCTTATTGTGAAGACAGCAAGTAATGACTGAGTCATGCAATCATAATCCGCACAGGTTACTGCTAGTTAATGAACTGCTGCCCAGTTTTGCAAGTCAAAGGCCTGCAGGTGGGGACACACTGCACATATCCATATAGCCTAACTATATGTTGCGTACTACTCTGTTATTAGCAGTGTTGCATAATAGATTTACCTTAATCACATGCCTCAGTTGGACTTTAAAGGGTACCCTTCCCTGGCTCTGCCATAATGACAGGCCTGACACAGCTGACACAGTTACACATACAGCTTGCTGTCCACCAAAGTGTTCACACTCTACCCTATGTGTGTAAGCTACAGCAGCAGCTGCAGCCTGTAGCATACACAGCTGTATGCAAAGGTAGTTGGTATAGACCTACCATACCTTTCAACCCCATAGAAGAATGGATCCGGACAAAGCCATATGTAATGGGGGTCTAAGGCCCACATATAGAGACATGCATAACGGTTTTCCCCTCTAAAGATAGTAGGTTGATAGAATAACAGCTATTACATTAGCATGCATATTCTGACAGGTATGAAGTCTGATAGTCGTGCGTCTCTTTCCTTACTGACCTCAACCCACAGTGTTTGCTAGTGAACTGCTAGATGACCACAATATCATCATGGGACACTGACCACACATATGAGGTGAAACTGTGGACATACACCATAAATCTATACAGTTGACAGTTATGGTACCTACCCTCTGCAATGTTGTACTCTCCATACCTCAGTGATGTCCATCTTAACAACTAAGAAAGGGGCTCAGGTCTACATGAAGGCCTTATATACTGCACTGTGGTGGCATGTCATTGGCCAATGACAGTGCAATTCAGCTGTTTTGGCCACAGTTAGTAATTCTAGCAACAGATTGGTGCAGAGGCAATTACCTGCTAATGAGCAGTACCTTGAAAAGGCAAGCAGATGCTTATGGGAAACATCTGTATGGGACTTAGCATACACAGAGAGTGGATTTCAAAAAGTATATCAGAAGCAAAGTTCAAAAAAGGAGCATTGCACTCCAGCAGGTATGTAATAGTTTCTCCATATAACAGGATGTGGATGAGAGGAGGGAGATTTGGGGAATTCAGATTACAACACTAAGCCTGTCTTAGATCGATGGTAATGAAAAGTCAGTGATACTCTGCTGTCCTACACCTACAGAGATTACAACAGTAAGCCTGTCGTAGATCTGTTTTAATGACACGTCAGTAATACTCTGCTGTCCTACACCTACAGGGATTACAGCAGTAAGCCTGTCGTGGATCGATGGTAATGACACATCAGTGATACTCTGCTGTCCTACACCGATATGGATTACAGCAGTAAGCTTGTCGTAGATCGATGGTAATGACACATCAGTGATACTCTGCTGTCCTACACCGATATGGATTACAGCAGTAAGCCTGTCGTAGATCGATGGTAATGACACGTCAGTGATACTCTGCTGTCCTACACCTACAGGGATTACAACAGTAAGCCTGTCGTAGATCGATGGTGATGACACGTCAGTGATACTCTGCTGTCCTACACCTACAGGGATTACAACAGTAAGCCTGTCGCAGATCGACGGTAATGACACATCAGTGATACTCTGTTGTCCTATACCTACAGGTATTACAACAGTAAGCCTGTCGTAGATCGATGGTAATGACACGTCAGTGATACTCTGCTGTCCTAAACCTACAGGCATGCCTCTCAACTGTCCCTGAGTTTTAATCACATGTCATCTCTGTCCCTGTCAATCCCTCCTACAATGGCTGTCTGTTGTAGGAAAGGCAGTGGATTACCCATAATACATAGTGACAATGAGTAAGGGTGTGCACCCCTGTAACATCAAACAATGTACTGTAATGCAGCACCCTCATTCAGTCACTGTCTCACATACATAGTTCTAACTTTTTAAAAGTGTCCCTGAATGTCCCTGATGTATTCTGGCTAATTCCCCATTTCTGCTGGCATATGTCCCTGTTTGGTTGACAGTTATGCCTAACATACCTGTCAATCCCTTACAGCAGGACAAAAAACATCATTTATGGGGAGACCAAGGCCAAAACTCAGTGACAATGTTTAAATGTTTGTCAGAGATCCACAAATTTGTGTGAAAATGACCAAAACTATGAGACAAACATCCTGACATTCTGCAAAAATCTGTATAGCTGAGATGTATGATACCTACAGGGAACATATACTACAGCAGGTTTGCATTGTTTTCTGTCATTGTGGCACACTGGTGTTGCTGGACTGACCCGTATAGTTATTATAATAGCACACTGTTAATTGTCTGGTAGTGGCCATATGACATATCAGTGGGAGTTTGCCCATAGTGGACACACCACAGTAGACAGCAGTGTTGAGTGTTGGAACATACAGCAGAATCTGTCACGGCACGCATGGACATACCTCAGTATTGCTACTATTTTGGTGGTATCCCCATATGTAGTGTTGCCAGAGTGTGGGGTATGATGTGTGAGGGAGCAGTGGATAGTGCAGGCCATTATGGGGGTGCTGTATCTGTACATACTGGATGTTGACGTATCTGGTTCTGTAATGTGTTCCCCTTTTGTCTTTCAGGAATCATGTACCACAGAAGACATGCCCCCTTCTCAGAGGTGGAGAATGACATAATAGTGGATGGACTGAGACAGCACCATCAGATCTTGTTGTCCAGGGGGAGGCATAGTCAGGAGTAGTGGGCAGCATTGTGGGCAGACATTGTGTGGGATGTCAATCAGATTGGACAACAGAACAGGACCTATGAGCAGGTCCGACACCAGCCTACAGACATGCTGAATGCTGCATGATGAAGGGCAGCTGCTGTTGCCAGGGATTGTGCCACCTTTGGTGGAGGGCCTGTGACAGAACAACCACTCTTGGCCAGAAGGAAATTCCTGGTGAACCTAGGAACACATGACAGCTCCCAGGCATCCATCACACCATACATCATGGAGGTGGGTGCCACAGTGTTCACAACAGAGGAGCATACAGGTAAGCATACTGTGTTCACCAGTATAATACTGTATCAGTCATTGTGGCAGGCTATACATAGCTGTACATGGGTGTTATGTCTATATGCATTAGGGGGGAGTTAGGGTTTATGCTCAGTTGTGCACACATACTCAGTATGTCAGCAATACAGCCAATATCACAGTAGCCACTGCATATGTTGATATATGCACATATTACCTTGTAGTGCTGTAACCTTTGCTTCAACCTTTGGTGGTGCTGGCAATTCCCTCACCTTTTCATAGGTCCATCAGGTGTGGTCCAAGTCCATGGTCCTGTACCTGGTAAGTGTGATACTGTTTTTTACAGATCATATATACCCTCTGAAAGTTAAGGGCTGCCATATTGCCCTATGTACAAATGTTGTGTTTAGTCAGAGTAGAATATTAGTATGTTCCATTTGTAACAGTTAACTACGTTTCATAGACTGGTTAGTCACAGGCGTGTATTTGAACAACCATAAACCCATCTGCACTTATAGTTATGAGGGACCACACAGCCTGGTATACATGAGGCAATTACTCCAAGATGCCTGTTCAAACACAAAATGGAGATGTTACATACCTGAGGCAGTGACACTAGTACTGGCATATTATTCTCAAGATAGGTGTACTGGATTTTGTGTATAGTTCCATCACGTATAGTACCATATTGCATACCTTACAGACAGATTGTACTGGCAACTTTACCTGGATGTGGCTGAAGTGCATGTTATAAGGGCTTGACTTGTCTGTGTATGTTGGTGTGATGTTGTCTGTTGTGCTTGGGAGCGGAGATGAGAAGATGTGTGACTGGTAATGCAGTTGTGGATCCTCATTTTATGAGTCTGTGTGGATTACAATACATAAAAGTGCAGGTAGTAATGTACTGCTTTTGTCTTGGTTATCACAGGTGACTTTGGGGATTAGAGTCTGTCCACTTTACAACCTGATGTCAGTGTCTCATCAGACTCAGATGATGATTGTGGCCATAGTGAGGCACAGATGGGGTTGTTGAGGGCTGAATCTGTACCAGAGGTTGACATCCCTCTTCTGCCCCCATTGTCACTGCACACATTCAGTATGCCCTCACATACACAGTTCCCAGAGGCCACAAATATTGGACAGTCAGAGGGTGGTGAAATTGAACAGGACAGTATGGCAACTATTGCATCAATGAGTGTAGACACTGGCCATAGCCAGAGAGCTGGTGAGGTCTCACACAGGCGGGTTGACAGGGGTGCTTGTAGGAGAACTGCTGTCCATCCACCACCTGTTGCAGGTGTCACATCACGGGTCACTCTGTGTATGTTTCAGGCCATCATGGAGGCGCAGGTACATTCTGAACACAACACCAGATGGATGCGTAGGGTTATGGATGCAGCACAGTCTGACATCCGTGACTGCCTCCACTGCATTGGGGGCACCCTGGATCGGTTCACTGATGCAGTGGGTAGATGGTGCCCTGAGACAGTGTCTGTGCTAGAACATCTGGTTGGAATTGGGCAATGGACATGTGGACATAGGTCAGCAACACCATCTGCTGAGAGTCCATGCGGCCATGCACAGTCACACTCCCATAGTGGCAGTACCTCAGACAGAACAGAGGGAAGTGTCTGTCCACACCACAGTGTGACAGGCTGTGGGTACATGGTCCTGGGCTGTCCCATGGGGGACACAGCCCCAGCATTTTGCAGTCACTGTCAGGTACTAGCAGCACATCTGACTTTGGGCATGGTGGTGCCAGTGATACTCCTGGTAGACCCAGTTCCTGTGTTTGTGGCCAGAGATGGTGAACTGTCCACTTTACCATGTATGGTCTGCAGCTGTCCAACATACACACTTGTAGGGCAAGCACTGGGCTTGACTGTGTACACATACAGACTCAACTACCACTGTCACATGCAGGTCACCTAGAGACACACATGTCACCTCTCCATGGCCCATCTTACTCGGACCCCTCCTGACTTACACACATGTTGCCAACTGTTTGGTGCAACCTAGGCCTCCGGCACTCCCACACCACACCCTGTGCATGTGATGATACTTGTGCCATATCCCTGCCATCCATGCCATCAAAGTAGGGAAATGCTACTATGTGTCGGATGCACAGGGGTATCTATATCACTTGACATTTACTCGTGTAGGGCAGTATTGGTTTGCCATGCCACTTGTGGGCCACAACAGGTACTGTATTCTGGCATGTGTCATGACTACACATCACACTTTGTGTATCTTTGTTGCATGATGTTAGATTGGTGGTAGTGTTACAGAATGACAGTTGTGTGATGCATCTGTGTATGTTTCTATTCCAGGAGTCTGAGGTGATACACTATGGACACATGGCAGAAATACAATGGCACAGGATGGAATGGCAGCACAGCAGAAATATGACATCAGCAAGGTACAGCAATATATATGCATGGCTCCCTAGATACATATGTGTAGAACAATCTATCAGGGACAATGGGGGCAGTCAGCATATTCATGCATATATACTTTGTGATAAGGTCTAATACCGTTGCTAAATGTCACCAGGGTTATCAGAACTTACAAATCTAGAAGATGTGGTGATGGAGTTGACACATCTACAAATATCCTGTGTTCAGGTCAGACTGGTGGTGGACATCAGTTATGATTATGTATAGTGGGGCAATTTAGGCCCAACAGCTAGTCACGGGGCCAAAAAGTGCATAGCCATTGCACATAGATAGCCCATATGTGCATGTCTGTAGTGCTGCACAGGGATATATTCACACACACACACACACACACACACACACACACACACACACACACACTTGGCTGATTTTAGATTATAACACCTACCTATCTATTATTACACACTATAGCTTGCAGTACTTATCACATGTGCCTCAGAGTTTGTCTGACATTAGACTGTCAGCCAGTGCTCTTAAGGTGAATGACATCAGCAGGCCTTGTAGATGAGGGCAATGTAGAGGCCAGGAGCTAGTCACAGGGCCATAAAATGCATTACCATTGCACAGAGATAAGAACAAACCAAATATAAAGGCAGAGAGGTAACTAAGGCTTCTCAATAATCCATTCATAAAGTGCCTGTATCTGCAACTGGGATGTTTTCCAAGAACCAAGCTTAGATTTAAAAGCAAAGGAATTTATTTAATAAAATTGTTGTCAGTAAGCGCTTTCACATTTGCTTCCTCAGACCATTAACATTCAAAAAATCAGTCTGCTCCTTTTATAGTAGTCATGTGTTTCATCTTATAAAACTTTAAAGTGATACAAACCAGATTGTTGAAAGTTTCATTAAGGAAGGTTCAGTGTCATAACATTTCTATATTAGATAGAGTAAATTCATGTCTATAAGAAATTTACTAGGTACACATCATTCAATACTTACTAAAACATACTAATATATAATGTTTGTTGCTAGAAAAGCATATCTAAATAATAATAATTACTACAGCATTTAGAAGCATTAACTGTTGCATGAAGCTCAATAAATAAAATATTTAAATAAAATTTTTCCAGTATGTACTATAGATGCATTAAACTGTGTTATTCTACGTATACCATTCATGTATAGAACTATCAAAAACATTATAAGTATGCTAATCATACAAAACAATATTCACGAAACTAGTGGAAGTCGCTAATCATCAAGGACACAAGTTAAAAAAGTCAGCAATTGACAAATTACATACATTTATAACAAATATCTTTAAAATACTTTAAAGGCATTTATAAAGGCCTATCATTATATATTAAAGCCTAACTAAACATAGATATACGGGTTGTTAATATTGTAAATAGCGCTTATTTAAGGCGTCTGGCTCTTAACACTGGTCGAATGGAAGCTCGTTCATTAAGGCCACTGCGTTTGTCTGCTCTGAGGCGAGTCATCCAATTAACTTCTACTCTCTCAGTAGTGTTACGAATATTCCCTTGTCTTAATATTGGCAGGACACTATCTATAGCCATAAAAGTAAAGCTGTGTTGGTTGCCATGTTGGCCTACATGCTTAGCCAGTGCATTGTTACTATGTCCAATCCTAATGGCATATAAGTGTTCTCTAATCCTAATTTTAAATGCCCTATTAGTCTTACCGACATAGAAAGCCTGGCATTCTTGGCAACTAGCTAAGTATACCAAGTTAGCTGTATTACATGTGGCATCAACTTTAAACGTGAATATCTGGCCAGTATCTAGGTGCTCAAAAGTATTCGCTTCACATATGTACTTACAATATTGGCATTGTTTACAAGGGTGGGTTCCCAACAAGGCCACTTTTTCTCGACCATCATGATGATGACAAAGTAACATCTTAAGATTGTTCCTATTTTTATACTGGAACTTAGGAGTGATGCCCACTAATGACCCAATCTCCTGGTTGCTGGCGAGAATCGACCAGTGCTTATAAATGATATCAGAGATGTCCTTCCTGTCATTAGTGTAATACATTTGTATTTTTATTTGCTCATTGTCTAATTGTCCAACTATGGGTTCATGTATATGATCAGAGAAATAGGGTGCCGCTCTATTTGATCTTAATCTGTGTATGTCTTCTATAGTTCTATCAACTTCATGCGGCTTGTAACCCCTTTGAGCAAGTCTCAGTTTAAATTTATCTAGTTCATTCAGGTAACCCTCTTGTGTGGCATTAAGCCTAGAAATTCTCATACCCTGACCTTTAATGATATTCCGAAATATATAAGGTGGGTGCATACTTGTCCTATGTAGGAGGCCATTCCTATAGCATTTCTTCCTATACACACCAGTATTCACTTTTTCTTCCAGCACCCTCTCCACATAAACATCCAAGAAGTCTATGCGGTGTAAAGAGTACTGATGCATAAATTTCAAGTAGGAGGTCAGCCCATTGACCAAGGTCATGTATCTATCAAGTTCGAGTTGATTACCTTGCCAAACAAGAAAGACATCGTCCACAAAATGACGATAAAAGCATACGTGGGAGGCATGTAAATCACAAGGAAACAAAACATCTTCCTCCCACATAGCTAGGAACATGTTGGCGTAGCTATTGGCACAGGAAGTGCCCATAGCCACGCCATCACGTTGGATATATACATCAGTTCCATATATAAACACGTTATTCTCTAAGATGACTTCCATAAACATAGAAATCAAGTCAATATGTTTTTCAGTATATTCACTTTGTATAGTCAAATACTTTTTTATGGCCTCAACCCCCTCTCTATTAGGTATGATGGTAAATAGCGATTGGACATCCATAGTAACAAAATACATATTTTGAGACATATTAGTATTCTTAAAGAACTTATATAATTCTACTAGAAATTGTTTAGTACCCTGAGGATATACTCATTTCGTTCAACAACAGGTCTTAAATGTTTCTCTACATATAACAAGAAAGGCTCAGTGCTCCAACCGCCTCCTGAAACGATAGGCCTCATGGGGGGGTTTGTGCCATGTTTATGTATTTTGGGGATTCCATGTATACTTGGTATCATAGGGTACTCCACAAATAAATATTTTGCCAGTTCCTGGTCAATACACTGACTAACTTGCAAGTCATGAACTATATCTATCATTTTATAAATGATACTCTGAAGCTGTTGTTCAGATATAGTCTTATAATATCTCTCATCTGCTAACATATCCAACATGTTATTGTGATAATGTAAGAAATCCATTACAACCAAAGGGCCTCATTTATCTGCTGGTCTAAAAATTACATTTTTATCTGCTCTAAGCCTATTCATCGCCTGCTTTTGTTGGAAAGTCAAATTATATGGCCTATGTGAACTGTGTGTTCGTGTAGCAAATAAGTGATATACATCATCTTCTACAACTTTGTAGAAGGCCTCTAATAAAGGGTGATTTTGAGGTACATATTCACTCAATTTTCTCAATGATGGTTGTACACTGTTGAAATTATTACCAGACTGGTATCTAAGCATTACATTTCTACTAAACAGTTTCAAATCTGTTAGTACATCAGTGATTCTACTATTTACACTAGGAATAAATGTTAAACCTTTATTTAACAGTTCAAGTTCATACGAATCCAAAGGTCGATGCAAAATATTCCATACTAAGTCAGTATTCATTTGTTCTACATTGTCTTGAGTGTCTGTCCTTGTATCCTTTCCCCGGATAGTTTGCGTTTCTGCCTTCCTCGACTGGCAGACTGATCTTGTCTGTCCCCCCTCCCCATGGATATGGGAAGGGGAAACTGGGGAAAAATTGTTTCATGTGGTAGTTGTGAGGCACTCAAGGCAGTGTTCTTAGTTGTCTTAGGGCGTACTACAGGACCATCTGTAGGCTCAATGCTCTCAGAGCCACCGTCTATATGTACTTGAGCTGTAACCAGATGTTTATGTGTAACCAGATTATTATGTGAGTTTATTCCTGTAACACTGGACAACCCTGGGAGAGAATTAGTAGATGTAACAGAAGCTTGCAAGCATGGTGATTGTTCTGGTACAGTATTAGGTAGTATATGACTCTCTTTAGTTGGTAGGGGCATGCTATTATTTGAAGAACACTTATATGCCATTAGGATTGGACATAGTAACAATGCACTGGCTAAGCATTTAGGCCGACATGGTAACCAACACAGCTTTACTTTTATGGTTATAGATAGTGTCCTGCCAATATTAAGACAAGGGAATATTCATAACACTACTGAGAGAGTAAAAGTTAATTGGATGATTCGCCTCAGAGCAGACAAAGGCAGTGGCCTTAATGAACAAGCTTCCATTTGACCATTGTTAAGAGCCAGACACCTTAAATAAGCGCTATTTACAATATTAACAACCCGTATATCTATGTTTAGTTAGGCTTTAATATATAATGATAGGCCTTTATAAATGCCTTTAAAGTATTTTAAATATATTTGTTATAAATGTATGTAATTTGTCAATTGCTGACTTTTTTAACTTGTGTCCTTGATGATTAGCGACTTCTACTAGTTTTGTGAATATTGTTTTGTATGATTAGCATACTTATAATGTTTTGATAGTTCTATACATGAATGGTATACGTAGAATAACACAGTTTAATGCATCTATAGTACATACTGGAAACATTTTATTTAAATATTTTATTTATTGAGCTTCATGCAACAGTTAATGCTTTTAAATGCTGTAGTAATTATTATTATTTAGATATGCTTTTCTAGCAACAACATTATATATTAGTATGTTTTAGTAAGTATTGAATGATGTGTACCTAGTAAATTTCTTATAGACATGAATTTACTCTATCTAATATAGAAATGTTATGACACTGAACCTTCCTTAATGAAACTTTCAACAATCTGGTTTGTATCACTTTAAAGTTTTATAAGATGAAACACATGACTACTATAAAAGGAGCAGACTGATTTTTTGAATGTTAATGGTATGAGGAGGCAAATGTGAAAGCGCTTACCGACAACAATTTTATTAAATAAATTCTTTTGCTTTTAAATCTAAGCTTGGTTCATGGAAAACATCCCAGTTGCAGATACAGGCACTTTATGAATGGATTATTGAGAAGCCTTGGTTACCTCTCTGCCTTTATATTTGGTTTGTTCTTTACTGTTTGGTTTCTGAACAGAGGGGGATTTACACCGTTGGATACAAACTTTTGGTTATTGCACAGAGATAGTCCATACAGACTTGTCCGCAATGCTGCTGGGGATATATTTACACACACAGAGTTGACTGATGTGGGATTAGAGCCCCTTTCTGTCTACTGTTACACACAACAGCATATAGCACCTATCACAGGCACCAAAGAGTTTATCTAACATCAGAATGTCACCAGCGCTCTTAAGGTGGATGACATCAGCAGGCCTTGTAGAGGAAAACAATGTAGAGGCCAGCAATTAGTCACAGGGACATAAAATGCATAAACACTGCACAGAGATAGCCCATACAGGCTGGTGCATAGTGCTGCATGGGGATATATTTACACACACAGAGTTGGCTGACATGAGATTAGAACCCCTACATATCTACTATTACACACTAAAGCTTGCAGTACTTATCACATGCGCCATGAGTTACATCTATTGTATATGTGATTGCAGACACAGTACTTGTAGAGTATGCAATGTACCTTCTGTTACATTGCATATGTGGCCTGCAGAGTGGTATTGCTTGGTACTGTTATTGCATATAGTGTCCTAGGAGTTGGACACCTGTCACTATCCCTGCTATATGTGTACAGTTAACAGTATGGCCATATCTGGATGGTTGAAATTAGATAGGCAAACATGTGGCCAGGGGCAATATGGCCTGTCCAAGGCATGCATTGAACCATAGTACAGTATGTCTGCTCACCTGTGTTTGTCGACAAAGTGACATTCCACAGGCACAGGGGTCTGTGGGTGAGTGGATTATGTACTGTCATGGTCTTGGTTTGGTTCCTTTGGTCAACTGTTTTGATGTGTGAGTGCAGATAACCTCAGCATTCCATGGGTATGTGGGGAAATCCATACATCCCCACATTTATATATCTATATATCTATATGTCTCTCTCTCTCTCTCTCTCTCAATCACTCACTCACTCACTCTCTCTCTCTCTCTCTCTCTCTCTCTCTCAAGTTAGCTAAGTAGGAGCATGCCCATTGGGACTGTCAGTACTTGTAAGGTGGCTCCAGGCCAGAGCTACCTGCACTCTAGTCCAGGATTTGTGTGTTACAGACATTGGCTGCTGCACCTGTTTCCTCAGTACAGCACTTACCTGACATTGTCCTGATTCCTGACTATGTGCTGTAATTAATATGTGACTGGGGTACATAATGTAACACCACATATAGGGTGACAGTCTGCATACCTCTCACTGTACGTTTTTTTCATAATGTCCAGCATTTCACCCCATATGTCTAGCCTGTTCCTCACACATTTGTGATGTTCTGTTAAAATCTTGTATAATGCAGTCAGTGAATAGTACTAACTTCAGGCAAACATTTGAGTGTTGGACTTAATATCCTTCAGATATGCCATACTGATGCAATCAGCTTTTATACAAACCACCTTCTAGGCTAATCAGAGCATCGGAATGTCTGTCTCTAGTTTTGGCCCTTTGTCCCCCCCATTCCGTCTGGCTTTGTCTAGCTTTCGTGCCTTAAGAGGTTGAGGGGTATGACACTCTGTGGGGTCACCATCATACGACTACCTCACATGCAAAAGATGTGAATACTGCCAGATTCAAACCATCAAAACCATTACTTATCTTAATGTCCCTAGCTTACTGAGCCACACAGGCTGCCAGACAGGGATGTGTTGTTCATCACACAATCAACAGCATACATACATACATTGTCAACCTTGCATTACGTGAGGCATAGAACATGTGTCCAGGTTCTATGTCACAACCTTGGAATTGGCTGATCTGCTGATATATCATTGCAGATTTACTGTTACAGCAGTTGTATGGGTACATTGATGTGTTGGGAGTGGGGGACGACCAGCCCATGCTCTGCTGGCATAGACAGTTGTGCGACTGTCATGTGACCCCACTGTTTGCCATCTCCCTTGAATAATGTAGTAAATGTTTCAACCAAGTGGCCTAGTGCATATTATGGAGTCCATAATATTGGGCAGAGTTCCTGTTGCCCCATGTAGCTGTTAGAGCTCTCCAAGTAGCCCACTATATCCCCTTGCATACATGCAGCAGGTCCACACATATGCTACCATATTCTAGTACCCCTTACAAGTGGCGGATAGGTGAATGACTTACCTTGTGAATGCAGCAGTTGACAGGCCTGTAGTTTGGGGCTGACTCTGTTTGATGCATGCAGTACACAGCCAATACATAGTTAGGTGCGGGTTGTTTCGGCTGCCTGCCATCATTTTTACTAATATGTATGTGAGTCAGAGTAAGGTGTCAGTCCTTAGGGCCCTAGGTTGTCAGTGAATGTGCTATGTGTTGTCTCTTAGCCAAGGCCAAGACATACTGGGCATGCCTCCGTCTGCCTACAGAGACATCATCAGGGGGTTCCTCCTCCGACTCTTCCTTTGAGTGTGGCTGTGGTGATTTAGGCACTAGTGGGGGGGCTGTGTATCCCTCCCCTTTGCTGATCCTGCTGTAGCTGTTTCTACAGGATCATATTGTGTAGCATGGCACATACTGTGAACATATGGGTACATGTGGTTGGAGAGCATTGCAGGGGTTCACCAGATATATCAAGACATCGGAACTGTGACTTCAGCAGTCCAAACACACTCACGATGATGTTCCTAGTTTGCGCATGTGCCTCATTATGACATTCTTTCGTGGGTGTGTGTGCATTTCTGATGAGTGTCATCATCTATGGTTCCAGTGCATAGCCAGCATCCCCCAGTAAATGGCCATGTGGGATATCCCCCCTCATAAACATCTGGTACAGCTGCGGTGCATGCCAGATATGGGAGTCGTAATAACTGTCAGGGCTGCCAGCACACACACTCATTATAATGCCCTGGGCATTGCACATGACCTGACAGTTGATGGAGTGATACTCCTTGTTGTGGATGTAGATTCTACCCTATTCACTGGGTGGTGTCTTGATGTGTACATGAGTGCAGTCTATGGCACCCAGTACCTTAGGGTAATGTGCTACATGGTAAAAGGGTTGCATACTGTACTGCTGGTCCTCGCCTCAGGGGTGAGGGGAAAATAAATGTGCTCACTGGCATGTGGTAGCATGGCATCCAGGAACAGATGGAGTACCCTGGATGCTGATGCCTGTGAGACCCCCATCATGTCCGCAGTTGGTCTTTAGAAAGTACCTGTAGCTAGTATCCTAAGAGCTACACATACCTTTGTTTCCACTGGGATGAGTTCCCTTTTGTTGGCTCTGGGTCTGATTTGAAGTCAACAGAACTCAGTGAGTTCTTGTAGTATGTCCTATCTACCCTATAGCGCTCTACAATCTCCAGCTCATGTAGCCCCTGAAAGGTTACCCTGGGCCTGAACACTCTTCTCCTTCTCAGTCTGAGCCTATGGTCAAAATCAGTAGCAGCTGCAATGACCTCAGCATCTAGCACATAAAGATGTAGCAGACCTGCAGCAGCCCCTAGCATTTCTTCAGTTAAAAGTCCCAAGTCTGTACTCCACTGGTGCAAAGCATGGGGGTGAAATCAGATTGTAGGGTGTATGCAACCTTTATAGTGCTCTGCTGTAGGCGCAGCCTTTGTGATTGGCTAGCTATGATGCATTCCACCCACCAAGTACATCATTAGGGACTGTTAATGGCCTTAGTTTAAGTGAGGCAGGGGTTATCAGTACTTAATATATCTTTGCTTTTCTGAGACAATATTTTTTTTTGGACAGCCTTCCTCTCTCAGCACTGTGGCATGCCGTGCATACATGTGCTGCAAAAGTAAACAGTGCTTAGCACTCAGTGTACATGCCCCTATGAAAGGTCATGCTCACCACAGTCGTACACCACACAAACACACTCAAACACAATGAAACATGCGGCCTGAAGGTAAGCAAAGCTTAGCAGACACTGTACACCCCCCCCCTGCTCAGCAGAATTGAGCTCCAATGAGCTTACATGTCCTCAGACACACCCCACTTTGATGTCAGCTATCTCTTCTGTAGACACCAACATGGTTCTGTGCCTACACAGATTAGATTTGTGGACATGGATACCCACTTGTGCTATTCAGTAACCCAAGCTCATTTGCATAGGGATCCATGCACACAACCGGGAAATAACATGGTTCCAGGCCCTGTCTCCTTAGCAACAGAACCATTCCGCCATTGTAGATACTCCACACAGGGTCCTACAATACATTACTGTCGCATACTAATAACTTTGTTTTTTTACACTATTTTTTTATTTTTTTTTTCATAAAAGCATGTTTGTGTACTGTGGTGTACCATGCAAACATACCCAGATTACTAAAAAAAAAATATTTTAAATTATTTTTCATATGGTTTTGGACACACGGTGGATAGTTTTGCACATATCTGTGTCTGCTATGCTATTTCTGCCCATCTAACTGCACTTTTACAGCCTCTGTTGTCTGTTTTACATCCTGTACATGGAATTTTTCCGTGTACACCGCAGACAACAAAACAGGGTCTGCAGGACTGCCTTTCTGCTTGCTGGATCACTCTACCTCCCTCATTTGTATGCACTTCAACTGCTTATGAGGTGATTTGCATGCCACGGATACTTCCATGTTGGCACACTTGTGCTCGCCGCTCAGCTCTGTTTATTGGATAGCAAACCTGCTTACTTTCGTGCAAGCAGTGTGCCACTATGCCTACATGGAAAAAAGTCCATGTAGGCTTCATTAAATTACCCCAATGTCTTTACCTCACAGATACAAGGTATAGAGTTTGATTAAGACATCTGGTTATTAACTAAACTTGTAAGAGCTTGCATTCTGATAGCCTAGTATTTAGCTATGAACCTATGAACAAGCAGTGGGTGTGAGAAAATACGAAAACTTGCAGTATAGTTTAAACTGTTCTAGGGTTTTGTTGATTATGTTGTCAATATGTTTTGAGAAAGAGAGAAATGGGTCTAAAGTGAATCCTAGGTATTTTTATTCTGATAACATTTATGTTTGGTTCACGTACCTGATTAATAAATAAATACATTAGTATGATGTTGGAGCTGCCATTTTGTAACTACCATAAAGTATTTCAGCTTGCATTCTATAAAACCACGCACAGTGCAGCAAAGAGTCATACATTATTGTTTGCCCTTGTGTTGCCTATAGCCTGTAGCCTGTCATCCTTTTCCATTCTTATAACTTATGTTCTAAAGTTGTATTTTTAAATCAAATAAATCTAAACACATTAACAGATTTGACATTTACTGTCTGAAACAACAGACTATTCAAAACTGAGACAGAGTTGCTGTAAAGCAGTTTCTCATTTTATTTTCAGTCTCTTTACCCTTAATATCCTATGCAGACCCAATTTCTGGATTCACTGTTGTGTTTGTTTTACTTCATTTATTATTGTAATAGCCTGCATTATGTATTCTGTCCCTTTTTATGACTGATATGAATTTTCAGCAGTGTTAATGAAATCTCCCAAGCCCTATTGGCTGACCCTTCAAACCCAGAGACACAGCAGCCTATGCTGAATTGTTCTCAGAAACTCTGTGCAACCAAGTCAATGGCTGCATAGAGGCTGCTGTACCCAACAGAAGAAGCCCAGGGCTAACCTCAGAAGCAAACAGTCCTAGTGGCATCCCAAAAGAAACGGAATATAAAAAAAAGAAAAAAAATATGGCAAAAATCAGGAAGGAATATATAAGATAAAAACTCTCATCAATCTAAATTGGCAACTAAGAGGGCTAATGAGGTTAA
>NC_056750.1:820458630-820513630 GCF_019279795.1 Protopterus annectens
TTGGATAAAACCAACTATATTTACGTATCAAATAAACTTCCCATGTCAATGGGTTTTGAAATGGTTAGTTTACGATGTTTCAAAAAACATTTTAAATTAATTGCTTCATTTAATCCTGGTGGTAAATCAGAATGTAATCTGACCTGCCATAAAGTTTCCCGTTGTTCTACGTAATTCCTGAAATCCCCAGCTCTCCTGTCGTGTCTGCAAATTTCTAAAATTGTAAACATAAATTTCTTAAAGTTTAAACATAATGTAGAATGTTTGTATAAAGCATTGTTAAGATTTTTAGTTTTAATAGCATACAAGTGCTCTTTGATACGTTTCCCTAAGCTCCTTGTGGTCATACCCACATAAAAAGCTGGGCAAACGGAGCACAAAGCAATGTACACAAGCCCAGTGCTAGTACAATCTACATAACCAGGCACTTCTAATATTTTATCAGATGTCATGACATTAATACAAGGCCCCTCAGAAATGAAACGACATGCTTTGCAGTTGTTACATCGAAACATGCCTTTTTTCTTCCTTTCAGTGATAGTGTCATTAGTACTAGACCTTTCCAAAATCATTTTTAAGGTGTTACTTTTTCGAAACACAAATTTGGGTTTAGAACCAACAACTTGAATAATGTCATGGTTTCCCTGAATAACTTTCCAGTTTTGTTCTAAAATGGCTCTGATCTGAAAACAATCAGAGCTCATTTCAAAGGAGCAAAAGTGGTCAGAACTAACATAATTACTTAACTGGGTGGTAGCTGCACTACTCTTAGTAATCGGCCTTTCCAATATCGGGGGAAAAAGAATAGCCCGTTTACTGAAGACCTCATTGCCAGTGTCCATTAAAAACTTCTCATCATGTCCTCTTTGAGTAAACAAAGTAACAATGTGGTGAAACTCATGTATTACATCAATCTCCCTAGTTGTCATTCGACTGGCCCTTATGAATTGTCCTCTAGGGACGTTTCTTACTATGTGTTTCGGATGACCACTAGAGTAGTGTAAGTATCCATTAGTAAATGTCTTTTTCCTATGTATCCTACTTTGAAAACAGTTGTCCACATAGTCCCACCAAATGTGAATGTCCAAAAAGTTGACAGATAATCCAACGTCACCAAGTGTAAATTTAAGAAAACCAGATATAGTGTTGACTTCATGTAATAACTTATTCACAGTATCTGGACTCCCCTCAATAATAAAAATTAAATCATCTATGTACCTGCAGAAAAAAATAATGTTAAACTTTTGCTGTAAAATGGGAATGAATTCCCCCTCCCACCATGCCATGACCAGGTTTGCATAAGCCGGAGCTGCCCTTAATGCGATGCAGTAACACTTTAATGCATCCTTAGGGATATGCTAGGTGCTAAGTTCATAGGTTCATAGGTTCATACTAGGCTATCTGTCCTAGGGCATTTATAAGCCTAGCCAGAGTGTGTTTGGCTTTTGCCACCCATTTTAAATTTATTTTGCTATGCCCTTTTTCGAAGTTTGTATACTGTGCCTCTGTCTAACAGTGACACAGAAGTGATACCCGGGGTAAACCTACGATCTCCCATCCACTCATCAAGATTCCTCTTGAAGAGAGTCAGTGAGGGACTCTGCCTAACCTGGACTGGGATTTTATTCCAGAGTGAAGGGAGCCTCTGGGTTATGAATCTGTCCCTCCAGCATGTCCTATTTATTTCAGTGCTGAGGTTCAAGTCCCTCAAGCGCGTAGCTCAATGGAATTTGGATTTTCTAAGGTGCAGCATGTCCATTAATTCCGGGTTGGACATGGCTTTATATGTCAGGCACAGATCGCCTAAAATAAAAGCTAGAAAATGTGAAGATGACTGAGTGCAGGGGTGAACAGTTATACCATAGAACGATAGCAATCAATGTTGTTTACTTATTTATGTAATTGCCTGCTTCTTAGCCCTGGAATTAAACAAATCATTTTATTATCATTTTATGTATGAATTAGAGCAAAGGGAGAGAACAAATGCCTTATATGTGGAAAATTTATGAGCCAATCAATCAGAAGAAACCTTCATAGCAAAATTTCATATTAGACAATCAATCAGAAGGAACATTCATAGCAAGATGTCATGTAACAAAAAAGCATCAGAGGTTCCTCATCAGTAAAACAGAGAACTGCTATGTATAAATTGAGTTTGTCCTGCAGGGGTTTGGCTATTGGTGCCTACTTGAGATGGAGGTATGGGATCAGGATTATGAGGTAGGGTAGTGTGAGAGGACATTTGGGAAGGGATGGGGGAATAAGGAAGGAGATATTTAAAGGAGGGAGTTAGGACTTTTCAGTCTCTAGATATGGGCAGTATGAAACCTACCCACACACTCAGTTACCAAAGGATTCTAGAGGAGATGTCACACTTTGCCTCTATTTTGTAGGTTGTCATTCTCAATTTCTTTCCTGGTTAAAAGGAAGAGGAAGGTAAACACTTCCCTAGAACTTGATCTGGTTTTAGTAGAGAGTGGTATGTAAATGTGCTTCATATTGATCACTGCTGCAGTAGCCTAAACTATATGGATTATAACCTGCAAAGGATATAACAGACAGCTTCCAAGGCTCCAGGTCACCTTCCAACACCCAATCTATTAACCAGCTCAAGCTGATCTCACTAAAAAGACAGGCTTGGGTGCCATGATTGACATGTGGCTTGTGCTGTACCATTGCTGGGCAGATTGGTTCAATTGGAGGAAGAATCTTCCACATATTATTTTTAATGTTTTATCTTAACTTTCTTGTGTGGGGAAGTCATTTTTAAGCTAGGATTACGTGTTTGTAGCCACTGTTATACAACTTTACTTTACTTTTAAATTGGAGAGCACTTTTGTGTTTTACAGATTAAAAGTTGATTTAAACTTTATTTATGTGAAGAAACTTGTGTTTAAATTACATTTTAGGATTGGTAAATTGTATTACATTTTTTTCTGTGTTTCTGTTGGGAAAAGTGACTACACACTACTTTTCAAATTTTACCAGGTTATGCTTATTAGTTTCCTTGGGAAAGAAACATTATTTTCAGCTAGACTATGGAATGAACTGCCAGTGTCTTGGTCAGCTCTTCTTCCAGCCACAAAAAAAAAGTTAACTAAACAACCTTTGCCACCACAGCAGGATAGCAAATTACCTCAGCTGCACATGGGTGACTCTGCTGTGGCCAAAGCTAGTCTCTCTGGCCACTCATCTTTTTCTCCACATCCCTCTGGTGCTGTCCATACAGTCACTTGTTGTGTCTTTCGGCTTTTCCCGGTTAGGGGTCGCCACAGTGAAACTCCGGTCCGCTAATGATTGGCAGTTGAATTTTACGTACCGAGTTGCCAGCTCTGACGCACAACCTTCAACGAAGGTACGCCCATTCAAGCATGTCTCCACGCAGAAGACGCTCTAGCTGAGAATCGAACCGGACAGCGTCTTACTGTGAGGCGACAACGTTACCGCAGCATGGACTGGGTATTAGCCACATCCTCTATGGCTTTTGAGGTCCCCTCAGTGGGCAAGGGAGAGTTACCCTTGCTGATCTTTGAAGAAAGGGCAGGGAAGGTGCTCCTGCTTAGCCAGAATGTTGTGTCCATCCCTCAGGAATCTGCTGCTGCCATGAATAAACTTATTTGGCTCAACTTTCCTGTCAAAAAAAATAAATAAACAATTACCTTCTTTTACACAAGTCCCGCTGGACAGATTAATTCATTAAATCAGACTCAGGGTCTTGTACAGGCTATTGACCCATCTAATATGGTGGTTTTTGGTGAAATCAAAAGGGATTCCTCGTTTCCTGAAGAGATTCAAGAGAATCTGCAGTCTGCAGGGGAATGTGATGTAACAAATGCAGTTTTTTTTCTCCTCAGATTTCTGACCCAGACTCAGAAGAAAACATGGCATATGAATCTCCCTTTGAGGGATTTTCTTTCCCTGTGACAATTTCTGGAATGTGCCAATGTTTTTAGTGGGAAAACCCAGAGGTTTCTCTATCCCTCAGAAAATACTTTCAGCTGTTACAAGTGAATTTGCCAGAACCTACTCCCAACCCCTCAATGCTGTCACCATTAGAAGATGTGTTTGTCACAGCCTGTATTTTTCCACACAGGCAGCCTGCTGCACCTAAGAAAGCAGACAGAATGTACAAAGTTCCTCAGTCTTTCAGATTTTTGTACACTCATCCCAGACCTGACCAGTAGCTATAGCGTAAATTAATCTTGCTGCTACCAAACATTTTGTTAAATTCTAATCCATCTCCTTCTGACAATCATGACAAAGCAATTGATAAGTTTGGGAAGAAAAGTGTATGCTTCGCCAACTTTAATTTTCAGAATTATGAATTATCAGGCTCATATGTTAAAGTTTATTCTGACTAAATGTGAAAGTATGAGGAATGTTTTGCCTACAGTTCCATCCTATGTGGAAAAAATCTGTCGTGTGGTTTAGTTTCTTCAGTTTCTTAGGTCACTACTCATTAAAATATGTTTATGATTAAGTAGATACTATATCTATGGCTGTGATCACCTCTAATGTCTAGAGGAGTTTTGCATGGTTGTGTTCTCACAACCGCCAGAGGATGTTAAAAATTATATTTTAAGTTTACCTTTGGATAAAAGTTTACTTTTTGGATGCTCTGCTGCAAAGATTATCAAAAATGTAATGAGGGGGTAAGCTGATACAGGGAATCTCTCTGATTTCTCAGCCTTCCTTCTCTAAAATTTCTAAGGGATTTTTCTGCTCCCTCATTCAGTTTTGGCAAGAAACAAAGCAAACAGTATCAGCAAAATACTGGTAAGCATATGTTTAAAAACAATGGCAGGGAAGTTCCAGAAAGAAAGCAGGAACCAGCCAGAACAAAGTATAGCCAAATAAGTAAGAATAACTCTGTAAGGGACCTTGTCATCTCCACCCAAAACCTCCCACCCCAACTCCCATCAGTATGGCAATTTTTCCCTCCCAGAAAATCTGAATCTCTGTTTCTCTTCCAGCAAAAGATTGTTTCAGACAAATGACTTCTGAGATTGATACAGCAGGATTACAAATGGCAGTGGGAAGAAAACCTTCCTTTCCAGAAAATTATTCCACATCCACCAGGCCAAACCCCTCTGTTTCCTTCTCTGCTACTGCATATGCTTTCTCAGAGGATAAAAGAAATAGTTCCTCCTCACCAGTTGGGAAGAGGTTTTTATTCAAGAATGTTTCTTGTGCTGAAGAAAGAAAATGCCTGGAGACCAGTTCTGGACTGTTCTTTCCTAAACCAGTATGTGATAGTGCTGAAGTTCAAAATACTTTCAAAACCTGTTACCCCTTTTTCATCATTTCAGTTGTTTTTGGTAACCTTAGATTTAAAAGGTGTTTATCTTCACTTTCCTATCCCTCCAGACTTGAAATATTTCTTAAGGTTTTTTTGTGGCTAGATCTAGGTATATATTACCATGTCGAAAGACATGTTTGCCGAATACTTCTTAATCGACACAGAATTATTGACCTGCTAAAATCCCAAACGGCAGAGTCAGTGAATTTTTTCCCAAGGGAAAAATCATTTGGCTGTATACCAAAAAAAACACACTTTCAAACCTTACAACATGGGGGGCTTTGCCCCCAACCCCGATGTGGAGGGCTGTGCCCCACACACACCACCAAACTAAATATATCAACTCTGAGATCAGACTATAGTAGGGAAAAGGGCAAATCCCCAATGATGACAGAGCAAATTTTTTCCCCTGGGAAAAAATTCGCTGACTTGGCCGTTCAGGATTTTAGCAGGTCAATATTTCCATGTCGACTAAGACGTGTTCAGCAAACATGTCTTTTGACATGGTAATATAGACCCCTAGATTTCATTATTAGTTATCTGCCTTACCTTTTGAACTCATCCACTGCCCCAAGAGTTCACAAAGTGTCTTGCTCCAGTTATAGCCTATTGTAGGATAGAAGGTTTGCACATTTTTCCATATTTAGACAATTTACTTATCTTTGCAGAGTCTTTTTCAAAGGGTCAGGAATCTTTTACTTGGGTGAGAGCTCTCCTGTGCTGGTTAGGACTCCAAGAGAACATTCAGATGTATTCTTCCACCACATAGAATTGTGTTCCTGGAGCATCTGATAGACACTGCAATACAAAGAGCTTTCCTTCCACAGGAAAAAAATAGACACATATGTAGATCTATTCCAGGAGTTTCCCACTGTGAGGATTATGGGTCTCATGGCATCTATGATTCTCTCTATACCTCTGGTAAGTCTCCACATGAGAGAGATACAATGGTATCTGAAGTCTCTTTGGTACCAGCACCAGCACCCATTATCATTTCTGATTCGAGTTCTGGGATTATGTCAGAAGACAAGTCACTCAGTGGAGACATCAGATATCCTTAAATTTAGGCCCCCTTTCTGCTCCAAAACAGTCAGCCACCATAGATTCCTCAGACTTTGCTTGAGGAGAAGTTTCAAGTGGATGAAAGTGCACAGTGTCAGAGCAACAAAGCAGAAAAAAGGACATAGCTAAAACAGATGCTTGTTCTTATCAAGGCACTCAACTCTCAGAATCATCTCTGGTACCCAAGACCATTTCAAGTTGTTCTAGATAATCCCACGGTGTTGTGGTAGACAACCAAGAAAGGGAGAACAAGGTCTTAGCTCTTATGCAGACCTAGCCCTGCTAGCATGGGATACAGCTTCACAACATAATCTCACTCTGCAGGGTTTCTACATTCTGTCAAAGCAAAATTATGTGGAAGACAAGTTGAAGAGGACAAAGGAAGACCCTCACAAATTGAAACTAAATCAGGGGGGCTTCTAAGATTTGATCCAACTGTGGGAACTTCCTCAAGTAGCCTGTTTGCCTCCTCTCTGAACAATTAGAGGCAATATTCTTCTCCAGGACATCATGCAAGAAGGCCTAGAAATCAGATGTATTTTCCTTTCCTTGGATAGGAATGTTCCTGTATACCTTTCCACTCTTCCCTCTGATATCTAGGATACTTCTGAAGATTCAGAAGAAATCTCCCAAAATTATTGTGGTAATCCCCCTTTGGTCCAGGCAACAGTGGTTTTCTCTTATTTTGGAACTGACCAGGGTAAATTACTACAAGCTTCCTCATAGACTGGAACTGCTCAGACAAGAGCAGGGGTGTTTGATACACCCTGACCCCAAACAACTTCAATTGACTGCCTGTATGATAGGATCGTAATTCCTTTTTGGCACCTGTTTGCTGAGGATGTGCAGCAGATAATAATCAAAACAAGAAAGCCTGCTGCTACAAAACTATAGATTACCAAATGAAAAAGGTTTTCTAGTTAATGCCAGCAATATACACAGCATCCATTCAGGGGTAGGGTTTCCCTGGTTTTACAATGTTTGTGTGAGCTACTTTCCTATGGCCTTTCTTCCTTCTCTGTCAAGGATTATTTGTCAGCCATTTCAGCATGTCTGCTGATGGAGCTCCCTCTTTCAAGGCATTTTCCTTTTAAAATGCTTTTAAAAGCAGTATTTCATAATTGGTCTCCAAGAAATCCATCACCTTCTCCTCCGGATCTTAATTTTGTGCTAGAGAAGTTAACACTTGCTTCATTTGAACCAGCTCATTTATTTATTTATTTTTATTTTACATTTGTTGACCAGGATAGTCCAACTGGATGCATGTCCATTTTCAGCAGAGGTCCGGGGAGAAAAGTTCCAGGATAAACAGATACAACATATTACAATAGAATATTTACGAGTGATTACATAAACAAGCAAGATAAACAAGTTCCACAGATTAGAGTTAATCCAGAGTGAAAGCCAGGATTAAATTACACAGTAAACTGATTAACAGATTTTACACATTCTAGAGGGGAGTTAGCCAGGCTTGATTCAATGACATAGCCAGTTTAGTGCCAGATGTTGTTTGACTTCAGTTTTAAATTGACCTATGGTGTTAAGTAAAGTAATATCAGCTGGAAGAGAGTTCCAGGATCTACCTACAGCATTTGCAAAGAGAGAGTCACCGACTGTGTCATTAATTTTGCTCATCTGAATTAGTAGTCTGTTAGAGGATCGAAGCGGTCTAGGATTGTTATAGGGGGTGATAAGATTTTTAAGTGCAGGAGTATTGTCCAGATTATAAAGGATTTTATAGGCCATAATCAGTTGGTTATACTGGATTAGACTGGGTAGTTCAAGCCACACAAGCTGGTTTAGATTGATGTAATGATGTGTCCTAAAAGGCAGCCCAGTGGCAAACCTGGCAATGTGGTTGTAGAAGATTGAGAGTTTGTTAAGGATGGTCTTGTTTAAATTAGAGAGTAGAGGGGATGCATAAAGAAGAGTTGAAAGAAGGTGAGAGCGAGCTACGGTAATTTTAGCTGGAGGGGTTCAGAAGGCTTTTATTCTGTAAAGTGACCCTAGTTTTTTATTGATTGCTTTGATCGATTGGTTAACATGTAGGTCGAATTTTAGATTATTATCTATAGTGAAACCTAATAGTTTTGTAGAGGAGTCAGGGGAGATTATTGTGCCATCATTTGCATTTATGGTAAAAGTGAAAGCAGTAGACCTATGTGTTGGTAAAAATAACAGCATTTTAGTTTTTTTGGGATTTAGGATCAGACGACATTCAGAAAGCCAGTTTTCTATTGTATTAAAGGTGGTCTGGATAGCTGACCATAGCTCTGTTGGAGATGTGGCCGAGCAAATCAGGGTGGAGTCATCAGCATATTGGATACAGCTGACTTTTGGGATGACAGTATAAAGATCGTTAATGAAGATGGAGAACAGCAGGGGCCCTAGTATAGAGCCTTGTGGTACTCCAAGGGTGTTTGATAGTAGGTTAGAGAGTTTGTTTTGCCAAAGGACAGCATGCTGTCTACCATTCAGGTAGAATTGAAACCATTGAAGGGCTTTACTATCTAGATAGAATGTTTGCAGGGTGTGGATCAAAAGTTAGTGATCAACCATATCAAATGCCTTGGAAAGATCTAAGAAGAGGGGTGAGGATATGTAATTATTGTTGCGATTATAGTTTATGGCATTGGCAAAGGCTAGGAGGGCTGAAGTAGTGCCGTGATGAGGTTGGAAGCCATGCTGGGTGTCTGCCATGAGGTGATTCTGGCTAAGGTGGTGCATGAGTTGTTTAGGAATACATTTTTCCATAATCTTTGCAAGTGGAGAGAGTATAGCTATTGTCCTATAATTGGAGAATTCTGTGGAGCTGCCTTCTTTGTGAAGTGGGATTACATAGGATATTTCCAGATGGTAGGAATTTTAGCTTCTACTGTGGTTTGATTGATTAGTATTGATACAGGGTAAGCAATAGCATCAGCTTATTTTTGTAGATACTCGGCACTGAGTTGATTAGCAGAGAGTGTGGTGGGTTTTAATTTTGTGATCAAGGTACGGATAAGTGAAGTGGCGACTGGTTGGAAGCTGAATTAGAGTAGGTTTCTAGGGGTGGTACTGTCAGGGCCAGGGGAGTTAGGAGGTAGGTGGCTAGCTAGGGCTTGAATTGTCTCAGTAAAGAATCGGTTAAAACTGTCTGAAATGTCCTCGGGGGGGGGGGCAGGTTATCAACAGTAGCAGCGAGGGTAGGGGGAAAAGTTTGTCCAGGATGTAGTAGATTATTTAAACCTGCCCAAAACTTCTGAGGGATATTTTGATTTACTGTCTGTAAATTACAGTAGCATTGCTTTTTGTCTTGCAAAATGGATTTTTTAGTATCGTTCCTAGATTGCCTGTATTTAATGCGATCTTGGGGGTCTTTAGTAGAATCTCTGAGTTAGTTGAGGATCTTAACATGGAAAACAGATTTAATGGTTGCTTTGACCTCTGCAGCAAGGCTATCTGAGTTGCAAGCTCTTTTGTTGGGTTAGCCTTATCTTATTTTCCACAGAGACAGGGTGTCCTTGAGAACTAATCCTTCTTTTATGCTAATTTACTTTAAGCCAGATTATCCATCTCCCTGTGTTGTTCCCTGAATCTCAGAATGAGGGATGCTTTATACCTTTGATGTCCATAGAGAACTCTGGCACTGTCTTGACAGAAAACAATCTTTCAGAATTTCTAATCAGTTATTCGTTTCTTGTGACGGTAAGAAGAAAAGGCAACCTGTGACAAAGCAGACGTTTTCCAAATGGTTGTCTCAGGCTATTACCTTTTGTTAATCCCATCACAACAAAACTTTTCCAGGCAGGGTCAAGGCACATTCTACTAGGACCTTGTCTTTATCTATGACTTTTTAGAAGGGTTGAACGACTTGAAGTATTTTAAAAGCAGCAGCTTGGTTATGTGTACATATTTTAACAAAGCACTACAAGCTAGATTCCTGCTCCCAGATCTAGGTCAGGCTTTGCTAGGACCATTCTCCAGAGGCTCCTGGAGCCTTCTCCTTCCACATCCCAAAAATAGTTAACTATGGTAATCTACCCATATAGCCAAGGCTACTGCAGCAGTGATCAATATGAAGAGCATTGTACAGTTGTGCAAGTAAACTTACCATAATAGTGGATATTCGAATGATCACTGCTGCATTAGCCACTCCCTCTTCCCATACCCATTGTTTTTAGTGTATGTTTTATGCTAGGGTGTAGATTTTTTGTTGTTCCTATAAATGTCCTCTCAGGGCTTAACCTTCCTCTCTCTGAAGGGCTTGGTGCCCAAAACTGTCTTTTTAGACAGATTAGCTTGAGATGACTGATGGTCTGACTCAGTGGAAGGTGTTCCGATGGTTTGGAAGCTGGCCTGCTGTTATTACCTATGCAGGATATAACCCATCTGGGCTTAGGCTACTAACAAATCTTAGATCTAGGAAGAGTGGCAAGGTGAGCATACCTGAATTTCTCTGGAGATTAATGTTACTGATGAAGCTTAACAAGGTAGTGGTTGTGCTGTGATGAAGAAAAAAGCCATGTTGATTTTGAGAAAGTAGTTGATTTTCAGTAAGATCTTTGAGACATTGATGGTGGACATATTTTTCAAAGATTTTGAATAGGGTTGATAGCATGGCAATTGGTATGTAGTTAGAGATATCTCTAAATTTCCTTCTCTTTGTATGGGAATAATATATGATTTTTTCCCATGAGTTGGAATTTACTTTCTTATGTGGACCAGTTAACCAGAATGGAGAGGGGGTATCCGACTGCATCTGCTGTCTTTATTTAGGTATTCTGATTGGCGGTTATCTGATGCTAAAGTGACAAGTTTCAGTTTTTGTAAGATATTTTTATGGTAGTAGTTGGAACTACTACCTGCATGCACACTGCATGGTGAGTAAGTTACTGGAGGAGTTTATCTTGGGAGAAGTTTGTGCAAAAGAGTTGTTGACATTTATAAGGGTGGTTGCTAACTGTGTAAAGTGTTGATTAAATAATCTAGATTTTCAGTTTGATCAAAAGTGAGTGGGTCAGGTTGGATACTTTGCATTGAGATGAGTAGTTTGTTTTTTATAGATGCCCAGAATGGAATGGGTTTATGGTTTTCTTGCAGTACAGAATAATGATTTTTAACCTACTGTATTTCCTGTCTGGTAGGGTTTCTAAGTTATCTATAATGGTGCATTGCAGTTTGATTTTTGTCAGCTGTCCAAACTTTCCAAGCTTTAGCTGGTTACCTCATAAACTTTTCTGTTTTACTTTTTAAACAGAGTGCAGGTTGACATTTTACAATTTTGTATCTGATCGGGGCTTGATAATTAAGAGTAGAAAGGAAAAAGTAAATTTGTCAATTACTTCATTTAGAGGTATGTATTTAAGGCTATTCCAATTGAATTGTTCAAAGTATTAGAACAATGTTGTTTTGAAAGTTAGCTCCATTTTGTGATATCTTACTGCATATGTGGGGGGATGGTGAATGAGGACATCAGGGAGAGTTCCTGCGGAGGCAGTATGTTTTGGAGTAGAGGTAAGGATCCATTCTAGAATGGAGTGTCTTTTGATGTCTTTGTTATGTCTTGTTAGTTTTGCAATGATTTCAGAGAAACTATATATGTTTTTCAGACATAAGATTTGCATTGCAACAGGAGTTTACTTGCAACATTTGTATATATTATGGATGGAAATGATGGTGTATTTCCACATTTCTGTATCAACATTTTTGTTAATTGTTTGCAATATTCATGTTGTAATTTCTTCTTAATGCTTTTATTTTTGCACTTTTTCTCTAAATGCTCCTAAATGAACAAATATTCTTGAGTACACCAGTTTAAAAATAATACTATTTATTCTCTACCCTGACCCGCCCCGACCCCTCTAGATCCTCCTGCCACTATAAACCCGCTCCAAAATGTTAGGGCCCATAATGCCATGCCCACAATCAACAAGTGGAAGCATCCATTTGCTTTCATCAGCCTTTGGATGGGGAGAGGCTTGTACTGACCAAGAACTGAAAACATCACTCTAAGAGGGGACCATTAGCCATACCCACAATTAAACTCACTTTTATAAAAATCTCAAACATCAACCCCTGAGGGTGTGCATTTAGCCTACCCATACCTAAATTCACTTTTCCATGTCTCAAATCACCATCCATGGGGTTGTTCTTCCATCATGCCCACATAATGCACATCAATGTGCTCTAAGTCTCACATTCAGTCATTTTGCGGATGGTGGCATCTGTCTTCTGTAATCACTTTCTTTAGAAAAATCCCTAATACTTCATGTGAAGCTGTCAGGCTTCTTCCATAAACTGTATCACCACCCTCATTCAAACCAAGACTTAGTCTTTAAGCCACTAGGCCACCTTCTGCTTTGTGCATAAATTGCAGACTGTACTCTCATTTCTTTTAACAGCCTTGTTTGGACACTGCCACGTTATTCAACCAGAAACATCATGGTGATCTACCCAGCACACCCTATCCTTCAATCCTTGGAGTAGGTCATTTAGCAGCATGTGTACGTATTAATTAAACAAGTATAGACACAATAGAGACTGCTGCTCTCAAAGTAAAACATCTTCCGGTAGACACATCTGGGTCTTCCTATTGGTCACTCAATGATAGAATGCCTGGTACCTTGGTCACTGAATGATGGAATGCCCAGCAACTTTGGTCACTGAATAATGGAATGCCCAACACGTTTTCTTACTGAATGATAGAATGCCCAGCACCTAGACCAGCATCTGACCTGTAAAATAAGGAACCTGTTGCTAAAAGTAAGATAACTGAGTCTCACATTTCCTCTTTTTACCTTTTTATGCAGATCCCCTTTCCCATATTTCTATCAAAAAGTATCCCTTTTATTATTATTCTCCTTTCCCTTGTGTTGTTTAACTGTGCCGCTCATGTCCCCTATCTGTGTTTGTGTGTGTGTGTGTGTGTGTGTGTGTGTGTGTCTGTTCAAACATACATATATATAGGTCCATAAGTTCTTACTAGGTTATTGACCCATATGGATATTTAGAAGCCTTGCCCTGTGTCCACATGACATTTTTAGCCCTTGTAATTTAAGTATGAATAACCTAGAGGCAGGCAGAACATTTACATGTTACCTATATTCATAAGGGACAAGGGTGCTAAACCAGGGGTGAATTTATGGTTTCCTATCCATTTGTCCAGATTAAATTCGAATAGAGAAAGGGAAGTTCTTTGCTTTATGTAGAGAGAAAGGCAATTCCAAAAAATAGGTATTCTCCAAGATACATATTTATCCCTCGATCATGTTCTACTGGTGTTGTAGAAGAGATTACGTTCTCTTGAGCACATATTTATGCCCCCATTGCACTTGTGGATATGCAGTAGATCTAAGAGGATAGGGCCAGTTAAGGCTCTGTATTCAAGGCAGAAATTGCCCCTTAGTAGCCTGTGTGGCACAGAAAAGAGGATCAAGGCTTTGAGACAGTCAGTGCAGTTTTTATAATTTAGGTCATTGATCTTCTTTAAGACAAAGTATAGCATTCATTCAGTTTATGTAAAGTATTTAGACAGACATATACCAAAGAGGGCATTATAATCAATTAAGTATCAAATACAGAGGAATGATCCCACCTTGAACCTAAATGCCATACCCTTACTAATAAGCTGCGAAGTGAAAAATAACTTTTTTACAACAGTGGATACATAATGATTGCAGGAAAGTGATATCCATAATAGGTTCCCAGGTCCTTAATTTATGGATCGATTTTCAGGGGTGTGTTTTTGATGTGGTAGATATAGGAGATGTCATGATTGCCAAAGGATACTAGCCTGCATTTTTTTTTTGGAATTTAGCTTTAGGTCATGGTTTTGATACAGCTACTCAGTCATCAGTAAATCTACCATAAACTGGCTAGCATTATCCCACCAATTAAATTACACCCAGCTTCTCTTAACACAAAATTATACTTAATCCCACTTTCTGCCTAGCTATAAGAACAATTCTCCACCACTACCTCCCAAATCACCACATTCAATATTCTGACATAAATCTACTTGACATCTATAAGGCTTACAAGAACTGCTATCAAAGTCTGTACTCACACTGTGCAGCAAAAGTCTGGAATATGATCCCTGCACCAATCAGGGCAGAATATTTATTAATTTAAGCTGCAAAGAAAAGACTTCCTCTCTGACTCCTGGCTTTGGACTTGATGCTCTCCTGGCTACAGTTAATCTCCTTTCCCTCTAATCCCTATATACATCCTCTCTCCGCCTTTACACCTGCAGCTCTCCTGGCTACAGTTTCATCTCCTTTGCCTCTAATCCCTACATACATCCTCTCTCTGCCTTTACAAATGCTGCTCTCGTGGCTAGTTTCATGTCCTCCTCCTCTAATCCCTATATAATCCTCTCACTATCTTTACACCTGCTGCTCTCCTGGCTACAGTTTCATGTCCTCCTCCTCTAATACCTATATACATCCTCTGTCTCCTTTACACCTGCTGCTCTCCTGGCTACAGTTTCATGTCCTTCTCCTCTAATCCCTATATACATCCTCTCTCTCCTTTACACCTGCTGCTCTCCTGGCTACAGTTTCATGTCCTTCTCCTCTAATCCCTATATACATCCTCTGTCTCCTTTACACCTGCTGCTCTCCTGGCTACAGTTTCATGTCCTTCTCCTCTAATCCCTATATGCATCCTCTCTCTGCCTTTACACCTGCTGCTCTCCTGGCTACAGTTTCATGTCCTTCTCCTCTAATACCTATATACATCCTCTCTCTGCCTTTACACCTGCTGCTCTCCTGGCTACAGTTTCATATCCTCCTCCTCTAATCCCTATATACATCCTCTCTCTGCCTTTACACCTGCTGCTCTCCTGGCTACAGTTTCAGCTCCTTCTCCTCTAATCCCTATATACATCCTCTGTCTCCTTTACACCTGCTGCTCTCCTGGCTACAGTTTCATGTCCTTCTCCTCTAATCCCTATATACATCCTCTCTCTCCTTTACACCTGCTGCTCTCCTGGCTACAGTTTCATGTCCTTCTCCTCTAATCCCTATATACATCCTCTGTCTCCTTTACACCTGCTGCTCTCCTGGCTACAGTTTCATGTCCTTCTCCTCTAATCCCTATATACATCCTCTCTCTGCCTTTACACCTGCTGCTCTCCTGGCTACAGTTTCATGTCCTTCTCCTCTAATCCCTATATACATCCTCTCTCTGCCTTTACACCTGCTGCTCTCCAGGCTACAGTTTCATGTCCTTTCCCTCTAATCCCTATATACATCCTCTCTCTGCCTTTACACCTGCAGCTCTCCTGGCTACAGTTTCATCTCTTTTCCCTCTAATCCCTATATACATCCTCTCTCTCCTTTACACCTGCTGCTCTCGTGGCTACAGTTTCAGCTCCTTCTCCTCTAATCCCTATATACATCCTCTCTCTGCCTTTACACCTGCTGCTCTCCTGGCTACAGTTTCATGTCCTCCTCCTCTAATCCCTATATGCATCCTCTCTCTGCCTTTACACCTGCTGCTCTCCTGGCTACAGTTTCATGTCCTTTTCCTCTAATCCCTATATACATCCTCTCTCTGCCTTTACACCTGCTGTTCTCTTGGCTACAGTTTCAGCTCCTTCTCCTCTAATCCCTATATACATCCGTTCTCTGCCTTTACACCTGCTGCTCTCCTGGCTACAGTTTCATGTCCTCCTCCTCTAATCCCTATATACATCCTCTCTCTGCCTTTACACCTGCTGCTCTCCTGGCTACAGTTTCATGTCCTCCTCCTCTAATCCCTATATACATCCTCTCTCTGCCTTTACACCTGCTGCTCTCCTGGCTACAGTTTCATCTCCTTTCCCTCTAATCCCTATATACATCCTCTCTCTGCCTTTACACCTGCTGCTCTCGTGGCTACAGTTTCATGTCCTTCTCCTCTAATCCCTATATACATCCTCTCTCTCCTTTACACCTGCTGCTCTCCTGGCTACAGTTTCATCTCCTTTCCCTCTAATCCCTATATACATCCTCTCTCTCCTTTTCCTTGTTTTTATTTTTCTTTCTCTTAATTTGCTTTTACTCATCATTGCGCCTGCCTCCCATATCTACTCCACTTATTGCTGCTAACAAATACTTTTCTCACCCCCCTTTTCCTGTCCTCCTCCTTATCCACTGTTTGAATTTTCCACTCTGATATTTGCTTTATGAGTGACTGATAAACTCTGACAATTATAACGTCAACACATTTTAGTGATGCATGATATTGCATTTATCTTGTTTTAATCATGGTGTATGTGCATTATTCTACATGATATACGTGCATTAATAATTGTATTTTCTATGTATTAACAGTATATTGTAATATGATGTCAAGTTTTACCTATGTATATGCATTTTCTGTTCCTTTACTTGTGGAGCTTTTCACCCCATGCCTCCACTGAAAATGGATAACATTATCTAGTCTGACTTTCCTAGTAAATAAATGTCAATACAAATAAATAAATTTGCTTTGGAAAGGCCCTCATGGAGGATCCTGGTATCTTGTAGAGAGTTTATGAGGGCACCAAGTTTAACACATCACTGACTGACCAGAGCTGCTTATGAGGAACACTTGCAAAGGAGTTAGCTTACCAAAGTCCTGATACATGTTCTTGTGCTGCACAGGTGTGCATCTCACCTTGTAGAATCCAAGATAATGTCACAGTCCTGACACATGTTCTTGTCCTGCACAGGTGTGCACATCACCATGTAGGAGCCAACATAATGCCACAGTCTTGATGCATGTTCTTGTGCTGCTCAGGTGTGCACATCACCATGTAGGAACCAACATGATGCCACAGTCTTGATACATGTTCTTGTGCTGCTCAGGTGTGCACATCACCATGTAGGAACCAACATGATGCCACAGTCTTGATACATGTTCTTGTGCTGCTCAGGTGTGCACATCACCATGTAGGAACCAACATGATGCTACAGTCTTGATACATGTTCTTGTGCTGCTCAGGTGTGCATGTCACCATGTAGGAACCAACATAATGCCACAGTCTTGATACATGTTCTTGTGCTGCTCAGGTGTGCATGTCACCATGTAGGAAGCAACATGGTGCCACAGTCTTGATACATGTCACGTCACCATGTAGGAACCAACATAATGCCACAGACTTGATACATGTTCTTGTGCTGCTCAGGTGTGCATGTCACCATGTAGGAAGCAACATGATGCCACAGTCTTGATACATGTCATGTCACCATGTAGGAACCAACATAATGCCACAGTCTTGATACATGTTCTTGTGCTGCTCAGGTGTGCATGTCACCATGTAGGAAGCAACATGATGCCACAGTCTTGATACATGTTCTTGTGCTGCTCAGGTGCGCACATCACCATGTAGGAAGTAACATGATGCTACAGTCTTGATTCATGTTCTTGTGCTGCTCAGGTGTGCATGTCACCATGTAGGAAGCAACATGATGCTACAGTCTTGATACATGTTCTTGTGCTGCTCAGGTGTGCACGTCACCAGTTAGGAAGCAACATGATGCCACAGTCTTGATACATGTTCTTGTGCTGCTCAGGTGTGCACGTCACCATGTAAGAACCAGCATGATGCCACAGTCTTGATACATGTTCTTGTGCTGCTCAGGTGTGCATGTCACCATGTAGAAAGCAATATGATGCCACAGTCTTGATACATGTCACGTCACCATGTAGGAAGCAACATGATGCCACAGTCTTGATACATGTTCTTGTGCTGCTCAGGTGTGCACGTCACCATGTAGGAAGCAACATGATGCTACAGTCTTGATACATGTTCTTGTGCTGCTCAGGTGTGCACGTCACCATGTAGGAACCAACATGATGCTACAGTCTTGATGCATGTTCTTGTGCTGCTCAGGTGTGCACGTCACCATGTAGGAAGCAACATGATGCCACAGTCTTGGTGCATGTTCTTGTGCTGCTCAGGTGTGCATGTCACCATGTAGGAATCAACATGATGCCACAGTCTTGATACATGTTCTTGTGCTGCTCAGTTGTGCATGTCACCTTGTAGAAACCAACATGATGTTTATCTTCACTGCTCATCACACAAATTGTGAGATTCAGAAAGTGTAAAGAGCTGAAAGTTAATTATCATATTTAACATGCCCTCAGGGGTTTATCTATACAAGTGCAACATGAATTTGTTGATCTTATGGAAGATTTCTTTCTTTCCCAGATGCTGCCAAACATACTAGCCTCAACATTTTTGCCTAGGACTAGGGAGGATACTCTCAGAAAATATTGTAAGGATAGGTCTTCTTCCATACAGATGCTCATTTTTAATATTTTGATAATTTGTGTTGTGCTCTCTGATTGTATTGTTTCACTGAAATCTGTACAAGTCATCTGATGGTAATTGCTGTAGTCAAGCAATACAGGGTTCATTCATGTGTGCAGACTTTTGTATTATTGTAACAAACAAAATGTTTTTAGACATTTATAATTTTATGGAGCAGTGTATCTCTTGATGTGTGCCACTGCAGTGGTAATTAATTGAACAACTGTGTGAAAACATCACTGAGGAAATTAAATGAACATTTGTTACATTCTGCATGTTGTTGCTATGCTTATGATATTGTTTGTTTTTTGTGTGTTTGTTCCTGCATCTGGTATATATTTTTTTGTCTTCTGTAGTAGTTGGTGGAGATATATCTGGAATTTATAATGCTGATTATATTCCCATAGATTACACATTTGTTGGGTGTTATGTTGGGGAACTTGCATAGTTTGTCTAGACTGCTATTTGTGGTTTTAGGGTGCCTGTTTTTCTTCAGATTCATAGGTTCATATGTGTATACCAGGCTAATGACCACCATAGCTCTTATAAACTTAGTCATGCAATCCAAATGTGACCCACAAATTTAACTTATATAAGGGTGACTTACTGTCTGCCTATGTCCATCAGATAGTGCCAGACCAGGAGTGAATTTCTGCTTACCCATACATTGGTCCAAGTTGCACTTAAATAGAGATAGGGTGAACTCAGTTTCACATGGATGGGAAGAGTGGGAATTCTCTGAGAAACATATCTCTGTCTTCAACATTTCCTATTTATGTTAAAAGCAAAATTTAAGTCTTTTAATCTAGTAGTTCTGATGCTGTTTATTTTCTGGATGTGCAAAAGGTTCATCAAATTAGAATCCAGGGAAAGTTCACCTCTCACAAGTCTGTATGATACCAAATAAGCAAACAGAGCTTTGAGGTGATCAGCTAAGTACATTGCATTTACTACCTGTATTCTTTTTGCAAGGAACCTTTGTGCTCATTCTGGTTGCTGCATGTGTCTGGTCAGGTATATACCATAGGGAGAATTATGCTCTACAATTGGTCTGATGGGGGCAAAATACAGTAGTATAATGGTCTCTCTGGACCTAGATGCCATGCCCTTGCTTATAAGTTGAGCAACATAAAATAATTTTCTTAATACCTTGAACTCATGTTAGTCAAATGCCAGGTACTATCTACATGAGTTCCCAGATATCTGATTACGGAATTTACTTTTAGGGGTGCTTTATTGATGATGTAGTTACCCAGGATGGCCAACTTCCCAAAAGGCACTATAACGCATTTCCTGGTATTTAGTTTTCAGCTATGGTTTTGGTACAAAACATATGTCTATGTTAGGCATTCATGAAGAGCATTCTCTCTACCTTGTCCTTTGGAAGGGTGCCTGACTTGGGCTGCCATGGCCATGTCTGATGCTTTCAGTAGCCAGGCAATAAATAAGTAAGAACAGTCTGGTTTGTTTGTTTTCATTAATGCAACAGTCTGTATCTGCTGAAGATTTATGTTAGTTATGTGGTGAGACAATGTGCAGTTCTGTACCTCTTAACCATTGCCATAGTGCATTGTGCCTGCATCTGCCTAGCATGGCTGTCCCCTGCTGCTGCCTCCTAATCTGTGTCAGCTACTGTTGCCGTGAGGTGTTGGGAACTGTAGTCCTTGAACAGGCCCCCTGATGTAACTCTTTTCTAAGTATAATATTATACAAGCTGGCACACACAGCCATTATTTTTGTGGCAGAATCTTATTGCCAAGCAACTCCAGATGTATCCATACAGTGGAAACATGATGTGGGCAGGTCAAAGACACAGACACAATCTATGATGTTTCTAGTTTGTGTTTAGACATGAATGGAGTCATGAGCCGAGGATCCAGGACATATCCGGCCTCCCCCATGAGATGCCGTTGTGGGAAGTCATGCCTGCAAACCTTTGGTATTGGTCACAGGTGTGCCCCTTGTGGGAGTCAAGAAACTACCAGGGTGGCCTGCACAGATATTGTGGATGATACCTTGTGCATTACAGACCATCTGGAATGTCATAGAGAATGATAACCTTTGCTGTTGATGAGCCTCCTCCTGAATTCAGCTGGTAGGGCCTTTATTTCAAAGTGGATGCAGTCCATGGTCCCTAGTACCTCAAGGAAATAGGCTAAGGCATACAAATCTCAAATAGTGCTGACCATTTCATCTTGATTATGTGGAAACCACACAGGCTTCCCCAAATGTTGAAGCACTGCATGGAGTAATTGGTATAATATTCATGAGGCAGTAGCCTGTGACACCCCCACTGTGTCTCCATGTAGGTAGCCCAAGGATCCATGTAGCTAAAGTACATAAAAATATGCATACCTTAGTATCTACTTGGATGAGGTCTCCATGATTCCCATGGGTTTGCAGATGGGGCAAAACATGTCAACTATTTGCTGTATGGTGTCCCTGTTCATCCTGTAGTGGTCCATTATTTCAGTTTCATGGAGCCCATAGCAAGGTAACATGGCCTGAAAACTTTACATCTTTATGGGGGGGGGGGGGTGTCTGGCAACATCATCATCAGCATTTCTATCAGAAGTTCCTGAAGATACAGGTTTGCAGTGGCTGCAGCAACCATTAACATACTTTAATGTATTTTGGTGGGTGAATGCGAGCATATGACCAAATTTACTGCTGAGTCATGATGGTTATTCTTGTGTGTATTTTATACATTTCTGAATCACTCCACTATTTTTTTTTACTTTATAGCACATCTCATTAAATGATCATTAGCATTTAGTTCTGCTAATCCTTGTTTTCTAACTGGCACAACATGTACTGCTGCTTTGTAAATCACACTCACCATGCCTGTCGCCACTCATCAGGCAAACAAGCCTAACATGACTAGCGGGTATTCATGAATCCCAGCCATTGTGTTAATAAAAACAGTACAATCCAAAACAAAAATAGAATCCACAAGTAGGTAGGCAAATGGAACAGGCAGAAATTTGCCACAAACTGTATAAAGAAAATGCCTTATGTTTTAGTTAAGTTCATGGTACCGAGAGTGTGATGGTTAGACACATTCTTATATGATGCATGGTGCACTCAATGTACCATGTGAGACCACTGAATGTATCAGTAACACAATAACAGCAAAGGAGGTAAGTGAAGCTAAGATCTGTAAGACATGTATAAGCAAAAGTTATGTGCCTGTACTATGCAATTATAAACAGAGACACATGCACACACACACACACACACACACACACACACACACACACACACACACACACACAGCATAGAATGTACCACAAGGAAACAAAGATGCAGTACCTATGGACACAAGCCAGCAGGCACGTTAGCTTTACAACAATGTTTGCGACAATTTGTCAACAAAAACAGATATAGATAACTATGGGTATATTCATTAATTGTTTTAGGGGCATACAAGTTGTTTTAACCAGCATGACTGCACTTAGTTTTTTTATAACAACTTTTTATTTGATTTCACATTCAGAATTCACAGTCAGAACAATTATACATGTTTGAAACAACAGAAAAGAAGAACAAAAAACAGAAACATTCAACTATTCAACTATGTACAGTTATGTACAATCATCCATGACAAAGTTTAAAGTAAAATGTGTATACCATTAATATTTATCTAATAAAACTTGTAATTTCTGTCAAACTAGTCTTTTATGAGTTAGGTTAGATGTTCTGGTACAAATAGTGTGTAATTCACTTTTACAAACACCTTTAGCTAAATGTATAAAGTCTGTAAATAGTAGATTTTGCTTACTCTTCCAATGCATTGTAATTACTTTTCTAGCAATGGCCAGAAGTGACCAAAGGAGTGGAATTTGATGTTTTGGTATCACACTTGGTATAGTGACTTTAGATAGCAGTAAGGAATCAGTAATATAACAATTATCAGACCACAAAGCCTTTATAAAATTTTTAAAATCTTCCCAAAATTGTAATGCAACTCTACATTTAGTAAACATATGGCTCCAGTTAGCTTTCAAGAATTCACCACATCTCCAGCATTTTGATTTTTTATTCTTTGAAATAATAGCTATTTTATGGGGAGTGAAAAAACTTCTATTTAAAAATGTCTAGGTATGTAACTTTGGGTTTATATCACAACATCGAACTAACAAAAGTTTGATCGTTATAATATCAAACCCTAAAGTCCGAAACACAACAAAACCAAAAACACAGAGCAATGATTTTTTTTCTCAGGGAAAAAAAAATCGCTGTTCCATGACAAAAAAAAAAAAACTTAATCTTAAACTTAAACTAAAGTGGGGGGGCTTCACCCCCACACCCCCAACATGGGTAGCTGTGGCCCCCACACCCCCTACATAAATATACCAACTCTGAGATTGCACCACAGTGGAGGAAATAGCAAAGCCCCGAAAATGGTCCACCGATTTTTTCCCCTGGGAAAAAAAATCGATGTGCCATGGCTTCACTATTTTCAACTTTTGGACTTTAGGGTTCGGTATTACAGTTTTTGAACTTGTTTTAGTTTGACATTGTAACATAGGCCCTATAACTTCCAATATTCACTGATTTTAATAACAATCTTTTATTATCAGCTGAAAAAGATTCTTTATTCACTCTTGCAGAATAGTCCCAAAAGGTTAGATCTAATGGTAAGGATTCATCTGGTTAGACTTTGTATATAAAGGAAATACATAATTTATGGATCACATCCATCAAGTTGTTACACATTAACATATGTAGTAATTTTGGCAACGCATTCATTTCTGAATTTATTGAAGTTTTAAATTTATTCTCAACAAACTGTTGTAGAGTCTGTACTGTTAACCAGTTATCTTGTATAACATTGTATTTAGCTAGAAGTATGTTCAGTTGGTGTACTTTCTTATTGTCTATAAATTAATACCAGAATTTTAAATTATCTTTAACATTTAAGATGTTACTTAAGTTAGAGGACTCTAAGCAATCTGGAGTGTTTGCAATAGAGAAGATAAGAAAAACTAGCTGTTTTAACACTATAATTACTTTCTATTATACTTTTACAGGAACTAAAAATTTGATTGATACCATATGTGAAATGATTGAACTTCTTGTTATATAGACAATGATCTCACAATATACAATACATTTTGCTTATTCCTAACAAGGGGATTATTTTAATTCTGTAATAACTATTAGATATTATATGAGTTTCATGTAAGTATTTCCAGCTAGAGGTATAAGTAGCAATTAACCAGTGTAGTACTAAGTTAATAGTAGATTCCAAGTACATTTCAATGTTAGGAAAACCAATTCCACCATCCTCCCAACCTGTTATATGCCAATTATAAGCTATTCTTGGTTTTTGAGGAAGGAAACCAATGGAACTTAATTAGTAAAGTGTTAAATTGTTTGAAGAATTTTTGGGAGGGACTGGAATCAAAGATTGCGTGTAAAATGAAATTTTTGGTAGGATGTTCATTTTTATTAATTTGGGTCTGTCCTCCATGGTAAAAAAACATTCAATTCCAATTATTTATTAATTTAGTAATTGTATTTAATAGGTTTGTGTAATTTAGGCATATAGTTTCTCTCCAAATGGACTTAATACTGATTCTGAGATATTGTACTATTTTATTTTCCCAGTTAAAATTTTTTATGATTTCGTAGGGTTTGATTCATTTTTTTTATTAATTAATAATGTTTAGTTTAGCTCTGATTACATTTTAGGTTTGAGACTTTTTCAAATAAGTTAATTGATTTGATATTGTAACGTAAAGAAGAGTCTATATCTTTACTTGTTAAAAGGATATCATCTGCAAACATCTGAATTTTTAAGCAATGATTACTATTTATGGAAAATCTTTTTTATATTATTATTATTTCTCATATATGTGGCAAAAGGTTGTATTGACAGGGCAAACAGTAATGTGACAGTGGGCAGCCTTGCTTTGTACCTTTAGTTATTTTAAATGATGACGATAAACAGGATCCTATTTTAACATATGTTTGGGAATCATTATATAATTTTAATATTAAGTTAATGAAATCTAGGGAGAAATTATATCCTTTAAGAATTTTATATAAATATACCCAGATAATAGAGTCAAAGGCTTTATCAACATCTCAGCTGATAAAAGTTAGTTGCTTTTTAGTCTTATTAGCAATATCAATTAGTAATCAACAACATAAATTATGAAGTAATTTAATTATATTATCCTTACTTTTCTGTGTAAAATAAATCTAGTTTGATTGTAATGTATAACACTGGACAGTATATCATTTAACCTCTTGGCCAATATGGACATAAAAATTTTATAGTCAATGTTTAACAAAGAAATGGGGCAATAAGAGGAACATAATTGTGGTTTCTTTCCTTGTTTTAAAATCGGTGAAGTCGTGGAATATGAACAAGAAGGAGGTATTATCAAATCATTTTTAATTATATAGAAAGCAGTTAATAATAATTTTAAAGTTGAGTCTAGAAGAATTTTATATATTTCTGGAAGTATGCTATCTAAGCCCAGAGGCTTATTATTTTTCAAACGTTTAATCTGGTCTTTCAATTCGAAGAGTGATATTGGTTTATTTAATATTTTATTTTGTTGTTTTGATAATTTGTTATTTATATTGTTTTGGAGAAATTTATCTATTATACTGTTATTCTCTAAAGCAAGATTTTCCTTATTAACTGATTTGTAATATTTTTAAATGTTTTTTGTATACCTTTTAAATCTGTTTCTTTTCTTGTGGAGCCATTAACTGTATATTTGATTTCATTAATATGGTTTAAGTTATTAACTTGTTTGGTTCTGATAACTAGCTTATGTAAATGTTTAGGATTTACAGAGTAAGACTGTAATTTGAGTCTCTCCATATTTATTAAGACCTTATGATTTAAAATGTCAAGGTATTTTTGATTTAAATTTCAAAGTTCTGTATGTGTAGTCTTATCATTATGATTTAAGCTTGATTTTAATTTATCTATTTCAGCTCGGAGTTCTTTATTTTGCCATAAAGGTAAACTTGTAAAGCATCCCATAGTATGGTGTCAGTTACCTCGCTGTTGTTATTAAACTCCAAAAATGCATTTATTTCATTTAAAACCCAGTCCTTAAAACCTTTAATTTTTATTGTATAAGATGGGATTCTTTGTCAAAACACTAAATTATTATTGCTTACTTTGAGGTTAAAAGTAAAGGCATTATGGTCAGAAAGTGGACATGATGCTATTAAAACTTCTCTTATTTTAGAGTATGAATTATTGGAAATGAAGACCTTATCTATATTTGTTTGGGTTCAAAATCTAAAGGAATAATGGGTATAATTAAGAGAATTAGCTTCCCTTAAATCATAAATATCTCTAAGATTCATACAGGAAATTAAGTGATTCTGTTTCTTGGATTGTGCCGATAATTTGGGTTTTTTGATTCTGGATATGTCTCTAGCTGTTAGCAAACAGTTAAAATCACCCATTAAAATAATTTCTCCTCTAGCACGAAGAGTTATGATATCTAAATATTCATCTATAAATCTAGATCCTAGACCAGGTATCCAATAGGAGTTAATCTATAACTTTTCATATTTATTTCTAATACCACATATACAGCATTCAATCTTTATCCACAAAGGTACTAAGGATTTTAGACATGGAAATAGAGCTTTTTTCCACAGTATAAGTGTTCCTCTGTTTTTGCTTTGGTAACAAGAGACTGCTAGAACAGAATAACCCTTAAAAGACAATTTGTCTAAATCTTTTTTAAGTACATGAGTTTCCTGCAAAAAAAATGTGCTTTATGCAGATTTATATATTTAAGTAAACTGGCTCTTTTTATATTATTATTTAGGCCATTGACATTTATTCACTTATATTCTGTCATGATTTTGAAATGATTTTGTTTAGGACATCCAGAATGTGATTTTGCACACCATGCTCTATTATAGCCTATGAAATAGTCCATCATGGATGAAATAAACAATTTAACTTTTGATCTTTAAAACAAGTTTCTATATACAAAGACAAACATGGAACAGTGTGTTCCTGGTTTGATTCAATAACTAACCAAACTGTCATCTAGCCACATCATACATGTCAAATATCTTATTGTCTGCTTCTACCTTGAAAGAAATTAATTTTTAACCATATATCTATAAATTGTAGTAATCAAAACAATTGCAACTCAAATGCTGTATATTTTTAAGACAGCATTGCTAACTAATTTAATTCTAGACCTGTTTCTCCCTGACATCTACTCATTATATGTCAAAGTCAAAATTAAAAACAGCTTTATAACAGATTTCATAAATGGTTACAAATTTGAGCTGTGCATTAATGTTCACCAAAATAAGAGCAGTTTGATGTTAATATCATAGTTTAACAATCAATTTTGAATACTGTGTTTTAGTAGTACTACTAGGATAACAGAAACAAAAAAGGGGAGTGTCTAAGGCATGCTATTGATGAGCAATGACAAACTATAAATCACTATAAAACTTATATTTCAGACTAGTGATATGTGAAGTATAGTAGTATAATTGAAAGCTGTCCTGATAGATAAACATAAAATGAATAAAATAATTACTATGCTAATGATACAGTACAAAACAACCTCTCTAAGTGTGTAGCATTTGTTTTGTACTTTAATTACTCCACTATTTACTGGTAATCCTATACAATACCAGATGTACGTGTAAAGAGATTTTTGAATTTTGTATACAAACTCCCTGGACTCGATAGTCAATATACTGACCAGGGGTGTAAACATTCTGGATCTGGTCCCCACCAATATGGACAATTACTGCACACCCCCTACTGTAATGCCTTCCCCTGTAAGGCCAGACCACAAAATGGTTTCCTTTGAAGTAAAATTAACAACATGACCCCCTAGTTAAATCTGATATATTTAGGAGCTATTCTAAGGCTAACCTTCTGCTTTTAAGTGATAACCTGGCAAAATTTCAAGCCCCCATAAATCCTGAGAACACTGCTACCTATGCAGAGCAGTTTACAGAATTTCTATATAATTACATTAATAACTACATAGGGACAGCTGCACCTACCAGGAAGGAGTACAGAACTAACTCAAAAAACAAGCCACACTTGTGGAATCACAAGTTTAATAGGCTGTATAACAGGAGGTAGGAGATTATGGCAAAATTAGGAGGTGCTGCACCTATCTGAATAAAAGCACTCTGTCAAACTGTACAAACTTAGAGGATAAATAAAGTCTGTCTAAACCACGTTTGAGGTAAGATTGGCTTCCAAGGCAAATGACAGCTACAATGCATTCTTTGGTTAAGTCCACAACCTCCAAGGCAATACACAACCATGTGCAGAACTCATTGTAAAGGGAACCACCTATCCTGGGTCAGAAGATATAGCAAACCTCTAGGTTTATAAATTAAACCCCAACTTTATCCCTCGCTCCCCTTCAACCTTCTCTCAGGAAGTAACATCAGATATAACTCCCCCTATTATCACTAGAGAACAGGTCCTTAGTGTTCTCACTAAAACCAAGAACACTGCATCAGTGGCCTCAGATAATTTCCCTGGTTGCTTTCTAAATAGAGTGAAACATAGCCTATCTGGGCCTCTGGAACTACTATTTAACTGTAGCTTCCAAACAGGTTTTGTGCCTCGTGAATGGAGAAAGCCAATAGTCATCTCTATGTCACTGAAGACGCATTGATAATGGGAGAGAAAACAACAATCACAGGCAGTTTCCTCTAATGTGTGAAGTAAATGCTTCAAGATAACCTGCTACAGATCTTTTACATATAATGGATATTTGTCCCATAAAGAATGTGCAAACTCCATACTGTATGTTTAATAAAACCAACAGCTAAAGATTCCACATTAAAGATAAAAATAATAATTCTCCCACAGAACTACATCCCAAAGTACTACCACAAAAATAACAATATGCCATGAACTAGTATCTTTCTTGCTTTAAGGCAAGTCAACACAATAAAGTATTTTCAATAAGCAAATAATCTATCCACCTGGATAATTTTATATCCATATGGTGATGACAAGACAATAACAAACAACCTATTTACTGGTTCAAACCTCCCTCGTTTCAGTCTCAGACAACCACGTCCAAATGGAACACAAAAGTTACTTTTCAAAAATGTGTGCAAACTAAAACAGCCCAAGTGTGTCTGATTTGCCCATGATCACAAGACCCATGACAGCACAAACATCTACAAATATTGTACACATACCACTCCACAACATCAAATGCATGTCTACAAGTCACTGTAGAGCAACAGCTTCAAGCACAATTCAATGCATTCTATTAAATTAGTAATTTCTCACAGGTAAGAAGAATGTAAAACAATATAAAAGTTATGCATTCAAATACAAAGGGTTCCACAGCAAAAATAAAACAAGCATCACTTAACCAACTGTCCTTTGCTTTTCTTTAAATTTGATTGTTTCATCTGGAGCTGCCACATTACTTATTAGTGATTTAAACAGTTGTTTGTTTAAAAGGTCTATATATTCAGTTCTTTTATGATTTCTGATGTTAGCTCTTTCTAACTGCAATTGTCTTACTGCCAGTCTCTGATGAATTATTTCTTTATCATTGTGAATGATTCCCAGTTTTAATTTAATGTCTATCTTTAAAAATGGCCCATTTCTGCCAATGAAACTGGCTGCTTGATCTGGTTGTGCAGCTGTTTTAACATTCCAGGCATTCAGCATGGGGTTAAAGGTCGCCGATGAGTTCCTGAGGCTTCAGCTTGTTACTAGAAGTGGCAACACTGGCAAAGTGAAGCTATGAGCAGCTCGTGAGCTTTAATCACTTCACAAGTGTCTTTTCAAGTTAATAGGCAGGAAAAACAGGATGAACCAAACAATTTTACACTATAGAAAGCTCAAGCTATCTCAATAAATATATGCAACACTCTCAAGTTCAGTAAAGTTGTCAACATGTCCAGATACAACGGCAGAAACATAATGTATATTAGTGCAGTGTTTCCAACCAGGGTAGACCAGTACAACACTCTAATTTTTTCTTTTGTGTTACACTACTGCAAACAGGCATAAAAAAAAACATATAAATGAACAACAAACAAAAAAATAAATAAAACCCTCCCTTTCCCTTTAATAGGGAGTCTCTTAGTTATATAACAAAACAAAAATGTGTATATTCATTTTTAGGTAATAAACAAGCGATGTCTACAAATACAACTATATTAATTTTGTAACAGTATTTTCCTTTCATTCAATCAAGTACATCAAAGAAAACTGTCTATCCCAAAGTCAGCCTCAATTAGATATTTTCAACAGGAATGCAGAAACTAGCTATATAAGGGCACTTTTCATATAATTAAAAATAATATAATTCTCATAAATTGAGAAACAAGAAAGAAGGGAGAAGGAGATCAGAACATGGGGCGAACAAGAAGGGAAGAAATGAACAAGAAAAAAATGTTATTTACCTTTATAACAACGCTCAGCATTTAGTGCAGAGACAAAATGTTATTTACCTTGATAACAACGCTCATCATTTAGTGCAGAGAGAAAATGTTATTTAACTTTATAACAATGCTCAGCATTTAGTGCAGAGAGAAAATGTTATTTAACTTTATAACAACGCTCAGCATTTAGTGCAGAGAGAAAATGTTATTTAACTTTATAACAACGCTCAGCATTTAGTGCAGAGACAAAATGTTATTTACCTTTATAACAACGCTCAGTATTTAGTGCAGAGAGAAAATGTTATTTACCTTTATAACAACGCTCAGCATTTAGTGCAGAGAGAAAATGTTATTTACCTTGATAACAACGCTCAGCATTTAGTGCAGAGAGAAAATGTTATTTAACTTTATAACAACGCTCAGCATTTAGTGCAGAGAGAAAATGTTATTTAACTTTATAACAACGCTCAGCATTTAATGCAGAGAGAAAATGTTATTTAACTTTATAACAATGCTCAGCATTTAGTGCAGAGACAAAATGTTATTTACCTTTATAACAACGCTCAGTATTTAGTGCAGAGAGAAAATGTTATTTACCTTTATAACAACGCTCAGCATTTAGTGCAGAGAGAAAATGTTATTTAACTTTATAACAACGCTCAGCATTTAGTGCAGAGAGAAAATGTTATTTAACTTTATAACAACGCTCAGCATTTAGTGCAGAGACAAAATGTTATTTACCTTGATAACAACGCTCAGCATTTAGTGCAGAGAGAAAATGTTATTTACCTTTATAACAACGCTCAGCATTTAGTGCAGAGAGAAAATGTTATTTAACTTTATAACAATGCTCAGCATTTAGTGCAGAGACAAAATGTTATTTAACTTTATAACAACGCTCAGCATTTAGTGCAGAGACAAAATGTTATTTACCTTTATAACAATGCTCAGCATTTAGTGCAGAGAGAAAATGTTATTTACCTTTATAACAACACTCAGCATTTAGTACAGAGAGAAAATGTTATTTAACTTTATAACAACGCTCAGCATTTAGTGCAGAGACAAAATGTTATTTACCTTTATAACAACGCTCAGCATTTAGTGCAGAGAGAAAATGTGATTTACCTTTATAACAACACTCAGCATTTAGTGCAGAGAAAAAATGTTATTTAACTTTATAACAATGCTCAGCATTTAGTGCAGAGACAAAATGTTATTTAACTTTATAACAATGCTCAGCATTTAGTGCAGAGACAAAATGTTATTTACCTTTATAACAACGCTCAGCAATTAGTGCAGAGACAAAATGTTATTTACCTTTATAACAACGCTCAGCATTTAGTGCAGAGAGAAAATGTTATTTAACTTTATAAAAATGCTCAGCATTTAGCGCAGAGAGAAAAATGTTATTTAACTTTATAACAACGCTCAGCATTTAGTGCAGAGACAAAATGTTATTTAACTTTATAAAAACGCTCAGCATTTAGTGCAGAGACAAAATGTTATTTAACTTTATAACAATGTTCAGCATTTAGTGCAGAGACAAAATGTTTAACTTTATAACAATGCTCAGCATTTAGTGCAGAGAGAAAATGTTATTTAACTTTATAACAATGCTTAGCATTTAGCGCAGAGAGAAAAATGTTATTTAACTTTATAACAACGCTCAGCATTTAGTGCAGAGACAAAATGTTATTTAACTTTATAACAACGCTCAGCATTTAGTGCAGAGACAAAATGTTATTTAACTTTATAACAAGGCTCAGCATTTAGTGCAGAGACAAAATGTTAACTTTATAACAACGCTCAGCATTTAGCGCAGAGAGAAAAATGTTATTTAACTTTATAACAATGCTCGGCATTTAGTGCAGAGAGAAAATGTTATTTAACTTTATAACAATGCTCAGCATTTAGTGCAGAGACAAAATGTTATTTAACTTTATAACAACGCTCAGCATTTAGTGCAGAGAAAAAATGTTATTTAACTTTATAACAACGCTCAGCATTTAATGCAGAGAGAAAATGTTATTTACCTTTATAACAACACTCAGCATTTAGTGCAGAGACAAAATGTTATTTACCTTTATAACAACGCTCAGCATTTAGAGCAGAGAGGCAGTATAATCAAAGTCCAAATACTTCAAGATTGTATAACAAGTTCATTTATCTTTTAGTTTTTAAAGTAATAAAAATGGGGATTCCAACCACGGTAACCACCAGTAACAGAAGAAAAACAGGCTGGAAGGAAGCACTCAGGTTCACAGTTTCTTCAAGGTTTAATGACACAAATAAGTAGATGAGCAAAACACCATGATCCTTCTTTAACAGACCATCCATTTTTTTGTTGCATGTCTCTTCGGACTTTGTGCTGACCAGTCCATATCCTCAGTATCTGCTAATAGATTTCTCTTTTGGATGAAGTCCATCACTTCTTGGAGAAAGTTAAAGATTTTTTTTCACAAACAGTCAGAAATATTTTTATTCTAGACGGGAACAAGACCTGTGCTTTAATGTTGTACTTTTTGAGAGATTTTATCAGAGGTACATATTCTTTTCTCTTGGAGATGACAGTGGAAGTGTAGTCATTATCAAGACATATATTTTCCCATTAATTTTGACAGAAAGATTTGACCAGGTAGATTTCAATACCAAATCTTTGTCCTGGGTAGACAAAAATCTAACTATAATGGACCTAGGAGATGAGGAGTTGCTGACAGGAATAGGTTTTGACAGGGACCGGTGGTCTCTCTCTCGATTCCAAATGACAAAGATTCAGACAGGCTTAAAACCTTTGGTAGCCAGTTATTTAAATATTGTACCATGTTACTACCCTCCTCTTTCTGGCACTCAGTAAATTCTTATGTTGTTCCTTCTTGATCTACTCTCTAAATATTCCACTTTTTCTAAGAGTTTATTGTTTTGCTTGAAGATGAATTCATTGTGGATTGCACACTTAGCCTGACTTCAATATCATTCACAGCATCTTCTGAAGATGAAATCTGTTCAAAAATATTTTTTAATTACCTCATTCAATAGGTGCAGTTGTTTTCTGCTGTCTTTCTTTATAGTATCTATTTTGTTCTCCAACTTGTCTATTTTTATTGAGAGTTTGCTATGTATCACTGGTATCAGTAATTCTGACAGGAAAACAGACAAAAACTATATACTAGTATTGATTTTCTTTCGGAAACCAATACTTAAATAGTTAAGTCTTTCTTATAAGTAAAATTACATTTTTTTCTCCACAAAAATGTTGAAATTTCATGTCAGGATAATAAGAAAAAGGCAGAGCTAAGATTCTGTGCTGTTAGCTGTTTGGCATCCTGGCCACACCCCCAACTGCACTTAGTTTTAAGAATATTCACAAAATTCTACATTATTGCACACATGCATTATTCTTCATGCTTTCTTTGGTCTCACCACCAGGTTACATGGTAGGTAACAATCAATTTTGAGCATTTATAGAACATTTGAATGCAATGCCAATGCTTTCATTTTAGATAATTAAAAAAAAAAACAAGTGATTGGAATTTCATTAGCAGGAATAACTTTTTCACTTAGGTTTCAACTGGCCATGCTAACCTTACAACTATTTTTTTTTTTTATATTTATGCCAAATGTTTTTGCATTGTTAAACATACTATATATATATATATATATATATATATATATATATATATATTCACAGGTCTACTTTGAAACATCTAAAACCCATAACATCTAATTTCATAACATTGAGACCGGAACATCTAAAACCCCACTGTATCAACCCTCCCTGCAGAAACGTAGTAAGAAGTGTGTTTGGTGTCATTATATGTAGTTATATGTGGAGGGGATGTTATTTTCATGTGATTTGTACTGTTAGAAGTTATGAAATTCAATGTTATGAGTTGTAGATGTTTTGGTCTCAATGGTATGGGATTAGATGCTATGGGTTTTAGATGTTTTGTAGGGGACCCATAGTCACTGCTGTGGAAAATGAAGGCTTATTTGTTATTTATTTGACATATATGTTAACCAAGTTTGAAAATTAATTAGGAGGACCTTTTCAGCAATGAAACAGGTTTTCTATTGTGTGCCCGAAAACATCAATTCCCCACAATATAGCTAGTATTTTATATACTTTTTGTAGTAGTAGAGCCTTACAAAAGCAATCAATATTATTCAAGGATTAAATTCCACTATCTCCAATGATGTAATTTTATAATATTTCTATAGCATTCCATATTTCTAAATTATATAGTAATAGCCAGGCAGTTAAATATGAAACTAGGACTTTTCTGTGTTTCTATTAGCAGTTATAAAAGATAGGTGATAACATTATAATTTCTTTATTTATTAAACTGAATTAAATTACAGTGTTTAATTTGATTTGAATTTGCCAAGAGAATAATTAAGTTAGCATTATGAAATCACCCTAGCTATTCTCAGCACTAATATGAAAGTTGCTTCTACACAGCAGCTAAATCCATAAACGAACTGTGGGAAAATACTCCCATAGTGACAGAAGATGTTTTCATTTGTACACAACCAGAAAGTCTTGAAGAAGCTTCTGTCTGACATTAAAGGAACCTAGGTTTCCACTGAACTCTGACTGAAAAATCATTGAGTGTATCAGTAACACACTAACAGCAATTATACTTAACATTAAACAGTTATAAAAAGAGCTGTAACCGGGCTTGTGTTCTGAGAAATATTGACACATTTAGACTTCCAAGTTAACTTTCAAGATTGCAAGGTAACTAGGTAACTCCTGAAGTATGCAATATAAACATACTTACATTTCCAATGAACTTCAAGTCAATTGCTCTATGTAATATAACAGAGATAACAGGTGTTCTGCAGTCTGTCATATAATAGTGAGGCAATGCAGCATATAAAAGATAGAGTGAAAAACTGACAGTACAGACTGAAAGAGATCAGTAAACAGGCAGGCAGGAAACAGTGGCTAAGATATATTGCATATTACTAGAACACGTATTGTGCCAGTTGGCTCATGAACTTTTGACTCAGTTATGAATGGTATACATTTTTCTTCCTTTTTCCTTTTTCTTTTAAGCTCATGAGATTAACTTATTTATTGCAGCAAATGTAGTTTGTGTTACCCTCGGTCATATTTGGCTATAAAGTCCACTGGTTATCCTCTGTGTCATACATTCACCTTTGAAGTAGAATGCAGGCAAATTTCTTTTGGGTATCCGCAAGTCTTATCCTGTCCCTTAATGTATCCTATACAGCTTCCCTAGACAGGTGACGTATTAAAACAATGGGTTTATTAACAATTTATGTTTACTGTGCTTTCAGTCATGGCACAATGACAATATGTTAGCGTTGGTGCCTCACAGCACATATCATGTATCATTTCTTAGCAGAGGAGCCTGTTGTGCAAAGCTGATATGTCCTTCATGTGCCTATGTCAGCTTTTGCTGGTTGTCTCAGTTTCCTATCATATCTTAAAGTCAAAGATATATGGATGTACTGAATGTGATCAGACTTCCGTGTAGACATTCATACCATGTGTGAGTGAATGTGTCAGTATATGCATCCTACAATAACCAGGTGCCCTTAGCAGGAATGTGTCAGTATATGCATCCTACAATAGCCAGGTGCCCTTAGCAGGAATGTGTCAGTATATGTATCCTACAATAGCCAGGTGCTCTTAGCAGGAATGCATCAGTACATGCATCCTACAATAGCCAGGTGCCCTTAGCAGGAATATGTCAGTATATGCATCCTACAAATCAAACACGTCCAGGGAGGCAAGGTAAAACTGCTGTGGAAACAATACTACTGAAAACACAAGTAGTATTGTTTCCACAGCAGTTTTACCTTGCCTCCCTGGACGTGTTTGATTTATTGGTTGGACTTTTCTTTTTGGTTTATATGCATCCTACAATAGCCAGGTGCCCTTAGCAGGAATGTGTCAGTATATGCATCCTACAATAGCCAGGTGCTCTTAGCAGGAATGCGTCAGTACATGCATCCTACAATAGCCAGGTGCCCTTATCAGGAATGCGTCAGTATATGCATCCTACAATAGCCAGGTGCCCTTAACAGGAATGCATCAGTATATGCATCCTACAATAGCCAGGTGCCCTTAGCAGGAATGTGTCAGTATATGCAACCTACAATAGCCAGTTGCCCTTAGCAGGAATGTGTCAGTATATGCATCCTACAATAGCCAGGTGCCCTTAGCAGGAATGTGTCAGTATATGCATCCTACAATAGCCAGGTGCCCTTAGCAGGAATGTGTCAGTATATGCATTCTACAATAGCCAGGTGCCCTTAGCAGGAATGTGTCAGTATATGCATCCTACAATAGCCAGGTGCCCTTAGCAGGAATGTGTCAGTATATGCTTCCTACAATAGCCAGGTGCCCTTAGCAGAATTTGCATATCCTTTGTTGTTATTTGAGTGCCAGGATAATGTCTTTCTCCCTGCGGTTATGATATTGATAAACAAGATAAATGAAAAAAAATGAAATGGAAGAATTCATTTATTTTTGACTGTGTTTGCTCTACTACTTGAATCTCATTTTAGTGGAGCTCCAGGAAGAAAGGCTTTCATATATTGTAAATCAAGAAATCAGCACAACACTTTAACAGTCTTATAAGTTAATACTCAGACATTAAATGAAACTCAGTCAAAATGTGTAAAATAGAGTCTCTTGAAACTAGACATCCTTATTTATGTAGCACCAGGTGTTTATCTGATGCTTATTCAAAATTATACAACGACCCCCTATTAATATTCGAAAATGTGCACGCTGATTGGTCAGCATGCACGTTGTAAATCAGACTTATACTAATGAAAAAAGGTCCGGTCGCCTGGACTTTTTCCGTTAGTATAAGTCTTTTTTTATTTATGTATTTATTTTTTGACAGCAACGGAGAATGCAAGATCTCCGTTGCTTTTTAGAAACTGTCTCGCTATGTTAAAGGAGGTCATAGTGAGACAGCTTTAAAAAAAGTAATGGAGATCTTCCTTTCTCCGTTGCTTTTTTTAAAGCTGTCTCGCTATGTTAAACTTCTTTAACATAATGTGACACTTTGTAAAAAGCAACGGAGATCATGCTTTCTCCATTGCTTCCACCCACAACTCTGATGTACTGCATAAGCATACGCATGTGCAGTACATCAGAACTGCCGCAGAATACCAGACAGCTGTGGAAGGGCAGTACGGAGGCATTATACAATGCCATTATTGAAGAAAAGTATTTTTTTCCTAAATAATGTCATTGTATAATAGCAATAACACACTTCTGTTTGTGGGTAATGCTAGATTTACCCACGGTTGTCTTTGTTTGGCCACTCGGGCTTTGCCCTCGTGACCAAACCACAGCAACCATGGGTAAATCCAGCATTACCCACACCCAGGCGTGGGTTATTGCTTAATTATTTTAATGTGCTGTATTCTAGAATGTCTAGTAGACTATGTACAATGAGGTTCTATTATTTCCACAAACAAAAGAACAGGCAAAACTGTAATGACAAAATGTCACTACTCTCAATGCATGTCTTGTAACCACATGGTATAACTTCACCAGGATAATACAAATCTATAGATTCAAATCATTTATTTACTTAAGTGTCACAATAAATTATTATTTTGTGACTAGCATTAGGTTAAATATATCATTTAGTCACTTTTTATTCAAAATTGATATCAATAAAACAGGTTCATTGAGACCTGGAGTGCCCTCTGCAGGAAATACAGTGTTGCCACATTTTTCTTCAAGACCCAATAAATCATTTGGACTGTTACTTCTAGCCCATTCATTAGTTACAATAACTAATCTTTTAGTTGCAATATGTAATCAGAACTTGTTTTCAGTGTAGACTTACATGAAGCATTGCTGATGTTTTGATATCATTTGGTTGCTCACGGGTATGTCTTTTGATTGGTCTGTCTTCCCTAATAGGCACTGCACTAACATTTAGTCATATACAATGCATTCAATGTGTTACTTGAACGTAAAACATGTAAATAAAATAAATGCCCAATACTCCGATGTCTAAGTATTCCAATTGTATGAGATATAAATGTGCAATTGCTACAGTTTCCACATTTAAACATGTTTTACGTATTGATTTTTGGATTAAGAATTTTTTTTTCTCAAATTTCTTTTTTTATTTTTCAAATACATTTGAATAAATTCCATAGTATTTATACATGTACATAACTATGTACACTATTTACATTAGCCTGACACTATAACAGATCTTAATGTATACAGTTACTTTATAAGTATGTCCAATCCATCATCAGAGTGTCTGATCAATTATTGTATAGTGTCAATCAACAATAAGACTTTTCCCCAAAGGTTGTTGATAAATGGCTTTGGATAAATTCTTAGTTCTTTAATTTTAATTTCCAATAATGCTGTGGTCTTCAGTAGGCTGTAGATGTCTTCCAAATTTGGTATTGTGTTTGTATTCCATCTTCTTGTTATACACTTCCTTGAAATTGCAAGTATAGTCCATACTAGATACATGTTTGACCTATTCAAATGAGGACCTTCGTTCACATTTAATAATACAAGAGCTTTAGTTAAATAAAATGATTCATTAAATAAAGCTTGTAAAAAGTTATTAATACCATTCCAAAATGGCTTAATTTTAACACAATCAATGAAAATGTGGTTTCAATCTGGGATTAACAATTTTGATCTGTAACAGTTGTTCTAATGCTAACATTCTTCTAAACATTATCCTCAGTTATATGCTACTACCTTCTTTACTTCATTGTCCTGTGTTAATTTATGCATATATATTCTATCTTTTTTGTATACTTCCATTTATCATCCATAGCCCCTTATGGCATCCTGACATATATTGGCACTTCCTGTCTTAACTAAATGACTTTGTTATTAATAGGCAGCCGATGGAAGGGCAAAGAGTATGTAACAAAATGATTGTTAATCGAGGATGACCAACATTAGAGATTGCATTTCTGCTTATCACTTGCTATTCTTATCTTCATATTTACATTAGTATTTTCATATTTATTAATTATTTATTGATATCTGATTAACTGGAAAGTCTGATTGGGTAGGAACCCATTTTCAGTGGAGGCCATGGAGAAAAGATCCAAAGTGTGACAAAACATTTTAAGAACAATAATTTTACAGTCTTTAAAAATAAAAAAAAATAAAAAAAAACTACAGTTTAAACAGTTATACCAAATCAGACATAATATGAAAACATTGGTTAGAAATACATCCACGTTATATACTAATGATTTAATAGAGACATTTTAGCCAGTTTATAGAGAAATTAAAGGTAAGTTAGCATAACACAAACAGGAATTGCAATATGAAGTGTGAGAAAAGCAGGCTTATGGTATATTTCAAGAGAAAGCTAGGGGAGAGAAATTGATAGTAGTAAGGAAGTGAGCGAAGAAGGGAGAGTAAGGAGATGCGAGGTATAAATAGGTATTGGTTCACATTTAGGGAAATAGTTCACCCAGGTGTTGAACAAGGACAGTGCCAGCTTTTGGCTGCGAAGTCTTTCCGAATGTTTTTTGAAGCATGGGAGGGAGGGTATTGACATGATGGACAGAGATAAGGGCTTCCAGGCCTTAGCAATATGGTGCAAGTGCAGACAATGCCCAGCAGATTCGATAGGTTTGTTGACAGACAGGAGATTTGGTCATTGGATCGTAATGACTAACTAGTAACATACTTGTGTAGAATGTTATTTCATGCTGGACGAGCAGATAGACTTTGTAAAATTTTATAAGCAGTAAAAAGCTGTGTATATGTTAGCTGATTTGGTAGTTCTAACCAATTTAGGCTTTTTAGTGCTATACAGTGGTGGGCTCTGAAAGGGTATTTGGTGCAAATCTAGTAACTTTGTTATATATTTGTTCAAGTTTTGATTTATATGATGGCTGAATGTTAGTAAGGATGAAGAAGAGAAGAGTGGGAGGAGGTAAGTAGTGGCAATTGTAGTTTTAATTGTGCTGGTGAGAAAGATTTTGGCTCTATAAAGCATCCCTAGTTTTTGCTGAGCTTTTCTTATGTAATTTTGTATATGCAGGTCAAATTTAGGATTATCATCCACTATCCCATTTAACAATTTGCTATGAGAAGTAACTTCAGTGCCTGTATTATCAAAAGAGAGGATTTTAAATTTTGTTTTTTTCATGGACAGGGATTTGGGGGAAAAAGAGTAGTTTTTTTTAAGGTTGAGCATGACTTGTGAGTTACAAAGCCATGTTCCAGTTGCTGTTAAAGCTTCCTGAGTAATTCTTTGAAGGATTGCCATGTTGTCAGATGTGCAAATGGGGGCGGAGTCATCTGTGTACTATTTTAGGAGTGTTGTGGGGAGAATGTTAAAGAGGGGAAAACCAAGGATAGAGCATTGTGGTACACCGATGGTGACTGGGAGGTACGGAGAGGGGGTGCAGTGCCATTTTACTGACTGATACCTATTGGACAGGTAACCCTTGCACCATAGAATGGTGGGCTGAGAGAGACCTAATACGGACATTTGAAGTAGAAGTTTGCTGTGACAAACTGTGTCAAAGGCTTTATACAAGTCTAGAAATAAGAAGGAGACTAGTTTGCGGTTATCTCTAGCTTTATTGACAATATCTGTACAAGTTAGAAGTGCAGTATTAAGACTATTGGAAGGAATTGTTTATGCAGGAGATAGTTTAGCAATTGTATATGAATACATTTTTTCAAGTACTTTGAAGAGGCAGGATAAAATTGCTATAGATCTAAAGTTAGTAATGTCTGTTGAATTTCCTCCTTTGTGCAGAGTGATAATGTGTGTGACTTTTTCCAGAGAGAAGGAATGTGGAATTCCTGGAATGACCTATTTACAAGGATTGAAACAGGGTAGTCAATGTTATTGGCTGCTATTTTAAGGTACTCACTTTGGAGGTCATGAGCTGAAGTAGAGCTTGGTTTGAAGTTGTTTAAGAGGAGTTTTGTACAGGATGTGGGAACAGGTTTGATGGTGAAAGTGAATGTGGTCATACCATGGCTGATGGGCATTTTCAGGATTAGATATTAGGGAATCCTTGTTTAGAGATGCTATACTACTGAACTGTATTGTGGTTTCCAGTGATGACTTATTGGGAGTATGACTAGGGTTGAAAATTATAGCTGGGATCCAAGATTTTTTAATGGCTGTCCAGAATTTTTTTAGGGTTGTGTTTATTATTATTTTGAAAGCTAATATAGTTTAGTTTTTTGTCTGCTTTTTAGTGCGATTGAGAAGCAATGAAATTTCCAAGATATACTGGAGCTTTATATTTTTGCCATTCTTTCTATGTTTCTCTCTCTATCCTGCATTAGGATGCTATTCTTTTTGGATAGCTTTCCTTCTATGGGGTGCAAGGCTATTCAGGATATTCAGGAAAGTTGTATTTCATTAATTTACAGCATTGTGCAAAGGGAGACTTTTAGTAAGTTATGGTTAATAGATGATAGGATAGTAATGAACATTTCTGGGTTAAACTTGGAAAGGTTATGTGTTGTTTTATAAACATACTGTTTAAGTGGATGTGTGAGATGTGTCCGGTTGTGTATGTTGGGAGATGATCACTGAGACAGTGAGGTATTGTACCAGTGGGGGTGTATTTGCTAGGGTCTGATACCAGGATCCAGTCTAATAGCAAATTTGAAGTCTTGCTATAATGTGTGGAGCAATTAATTAGCTGTATGTAACCAAGTAAGTTCACACCAGAAGTAAGGGAGTTAGAGTTTATGTCCAACTAACTGACAGTCATATCACATAATAGTATTTTTATTGTTGAATTTTTATGAATATTCAATATAGGATATCTTCAGGTATAGCTACATTGTTGCTGGAAGGGATGTAAAGAACAATAATACATATTTGTTTATAATTGTTTAATTTCAGGAAAGTAATAAGAAGTTCTGATGAACTGAATTTTAGTATTGGTTTGTCGTACTGACAAATGTAGTTGGTGGGAAATATTAAAGCAATATCAACACCTTCCCTCTTTATATGGTCATTATGGCTGATATTATAGCTGGAAGGTGGGTGTTAATAGAGTTATGTGTTACTGAGATGCAAAATGTGAAATGTCATGATGGAAGACAGAAAAATACACTGCCACTGTCCTTACATGATATATTGCTACTTGTTTCTCAGTATTTATAATGATATCTAGTATTTCCATATGTACAGTAATATGTCAGAAATCAAATAACTTGTAAACTATTCCATGGCATCAGGTGAAATCTTGGACAACATAGGAAAAATGAGAAATTAATTTAAAAAAAAAAAAACTTCTTTTTTTTTTTTTTTTTTTTTAAGGGCATTCCTCTTTAAGAATGCCCTTTGCATCTCGTCTAGTCGCACAGACGCAACAAGTGTTAATAACCTGTTTTTGTGTTCTGTGTCAGTTTACGTCTTCATCTTTCGTGCGCCTACCGGGAATTTGAATTCCAATCCAGAGGACATTTTGACTGCGGACGCGCCATACGAATATAGAAGTGAGAGGGGTGTGTGTGTGTGTGTGTGTGTGTGTGTGTGTGTGTGTGTGTGTGTGTGTGTGTGTGTGTGTGTGTGTGTGTGTGTGTGCACATGTGACAGTACTCCATATAATGAAACGTTCAGAATCTCGAATATGTTTAACACCAGCAGAAGCTGTCGAGACTTTGCATCTAATAAGACAGGAAGGATAAAACAGTGTAAGTAGTTTTATTTACAGAAGATTGGAAGCAGGAATGTGTCTACAACAAGAGAATAAGGTTTATAAGAAAGGTTACAGGCAGCAGTTCAGTGTACATGAAATCCCAGTTAATGAGTAAGCTATTAAGTGGTGTTAATCAGGAGTAGTTAGTTGGTCCCATGTGGAGCTAGTTTGACATACTGTTTTAATTGCTGTAGAATTACTATTATTATTATTATTATTATTATTATTATTATTATTATTATGTTTCTTTTTTGTGAGAAGCATTTGAAGTGCTTGGTGAGTTTATGCAGAGTACTAAAAATAGTCTTGTTTATTTTAGTGTTCAGAGTTAGGATGAGTGCATTACCAAGCTATTAAGTGAGATTATGTCTTTTTCCATTTGGCTTCTTATGGAATATGGAGAGGGACCCAATTTGTAGATGTATATTTTGAATGCTTTATAATTTTTGTAGTTTATGTGATCTCTACATTAGATTCTGTTTATACTGTCTCTAATAAAGCCTTCCTTGAAAAAATAAAAACACTCAGTGGACAGTGATTTACCCAGTGCAGTTAAGTACTGCATTACATAAAGACTACTTAATCTCCCCATAGTCCATTCATTGCTGTCTTTGTATCATGTCATGGAATCCTTGCTAATGTGTTCATCCAACAAATCAAACAATCCAGTGCAACTATCTGAAAATGATTCATTTTCCAGTGTATACTGGTAACAAAGATGGGTGAAATAAGGCTTCATTTCTGTGGTTTATTACCATTTCACTGTGTTCTGACTTTCTTAACAGAACTGGTTCATTTAACTTTAAACTGCAGGCCATGTACCTAGCTATTAGGAACCATGGGGTCGCTGTGTATGTGAGACAGCCGTTAGCTATTTTGGGCTTTTGCTCCTTTCCTAGCTGTTATGTGATCCTGCTATTTGCATGTATATATTAGAGGAGTGCGGATTGCTTAACAGTATGTGTCGTGTGTGCAGTGGGTGAGTCTGCCCCTACAAAAACAGTTATTTTTATGTGTGCAAGTAGGTTTAAGTATAAAGTGCTCTAAATTATTTTGGTAGGTATTCTTTTTTTTTTGTAAGCGACTGTGTGTCTGTCATACATTGTGGAATGAAATTATTTATACAAAGTATATGGGATATCCATTGATATTTCTCAGCTTTATCAGTTGTTGTAGTATTTCTTTGGGTCTATATCATATGAGCGAATCCCACAAATTACGAACGCTCATAATATTGAACATACCGGACCTCAAACTTCCTATTGTGGGGGGCTGCACCTCCCCCACCCCCCGCTAAATATATATTGCAACTCCGAGATCACACAACAGTGAGGAAAGGGCAAATATCCCATTCTTTACTGTACTGCGATCTCAGACAAAAGCACTTTGAGGTCTGGTACGTTTGATATTATGAGCATTCGCAATTTGTGCAATTCTCTCGTATGATATAGACCCTATGTCTTTCACTGTATGCAAATTTTTTGCTCTCTATATGCAAATCTCAATCATAATTAAGGAAATACTAAGGGACTATCCCCACCGGCACAAGGAGTTAATTGGCACAATTAGTAGAGGCTAGTGGTATGGGAATGCAGTAGTGATATCCAGAAATGAATATCAATGCTGCATTTCTGGTCATGGCTCAAGTGCTTAGTTTGTAGTAATTCAGATCTAGCAACTCATTACATGCTACACTCTCAGCGCAGTAGTGTTTTGTGATGAGGGGTACCACTTTAGGAAACTGCACATAATGCCAGGTATGGTTCTTGTATGAATTCCTACATCTTCAAAGTTTTGTTTCAATTTTTTATGATGTTGTCTTGTAATTCTAATGTATACTAGATTCCTTCATCTGAGGGATTAGGAGTATCCCTAAGTCAAATGAAAAGAAAATAATGCACTGTAATTTTTAATGCTACTGCATATAAACAATATAAATATCACATGTATTTGCTCATATACAGATATGGTTTTAATCAACAAGAGCAGACACTGATATGAGCAAATGCTTTTTAATGCTGTAAAAAAGTTAACATTCAAATGAAGGAACTTTCTTGTGTGAGATTACAATGCAGCAGGGTTAGGAAATCTGCCCTTACCTCACTGTTTTATGATCCTGCAGTTGATATATACAGTTAGCAGGGGTAGTATGGGGTGCAGGGAGACTTGCCACACTGAAAAAAACATTAGTTTTAGATTATGGAGTTTTTGATCATTTTAGATTGACTCCACAATGATCATAGGTTCATAGGTTAGTACTAGGCTATCGTCCCTAGGGCCTATACAAGCCCAGCCATAACAATTCCCTGGCTATTTCTTCCCACACTATTTACTTCCTGGACCCCTGTCTAGCAGGGTGACTGACGTGATCCCCGGGGTGAATTTCCTTTCTCTCATCCAATCGTCAAGGTTCCTTTTAAAGAGGACCAAAGAGGCGCTCTGCTTGACATGTATGGGCAGTCTACTCCAGAGTCTGGGGAGTCTCTGGGTCAAGAACCTATCCCTCCAGCATGTTTTGTTTATTGTGATGACAAGATTTAGATCCCTGGAGCATGTGGCTCTGAGGGATTGAGATTTCTTTAAGTGTGGCATGTCCAACAGCTCTGGGTTTGACATGGCCTTGTATGTTAAGCAGAGATCACCTCTGAGTAGACGATATGCGACAGAGTATAGCTGAAGTTTTTTAAGGCGGTCAGCATAGGGCAACTGCTTTAGGCCTGTGATTCTTTTAGTGAGGTATTTCTGTGGCCTTTCCAGTTGTTGCAGATGTCTTGAGAGGTACACACCAAATGTGGCATTGTATTCTATAATGGGTCTAATGAGGGATGAGTACAGTGGGACAATGACCTCCTTTTTTCTAGATGAAAAGCCCTTAGTGATGAGGTGTGCCACATAGAAAGATTTCCTGACTGGTGATGTGGTTATCAAAGGTGAGACCACTGCCCACCTGTGTCCCTAAGTCTCTTATCACAATTTTGGTGTTTAGTGCACTGCCACCTATGTGGAAATTCATGGGTACATGTTTTTTCCCAAAGGGGATAACTATACATTTCTAGGCATTGAGCTTGAGCCCATGGCTCTGGCACCAAGCATCTGTTTCTGTAAGGCACTTTTGTAGAGTATCTCCATCATTTGGAGATTCAATAATGGCTCCCAGTTTGTAGTCATCTGTGAACTTTGTTAGCCAGAGTCCCTTAGTATTAGCCTGTATGTCAGAGAAGTAGATGCCAAACAAGAGTGGTCCGAGGACTGAACCCTGAGGTACTCCACTTGTCACTTGTTTGGAGCTGGATTTGGCATCAGCTACTTTTACAGTGTGGGTTCTGTCAGTAAGCCAGTTGGCAACCCATCGAGTGACGTAGGGATCAATGCCCAGCTTAGTAAGTTTATCTATGATTCCAGAGTGGGGGATGGTGTCAAAGGCCTTGGCGAGGTCCAGATAGGCTGTGTGGACCACCTTACCCTCATCCACGGCTCTGGAGACTGATTCGAAGAAGTCAATCAAGTTCAGGAGACAAGATTGGCCCTTCACAAACCCAAACTTGGGTGGTGTCCAGTGTTTGCAGGTTGTCAATCTCTTTTTTTATAAGTTCTGTGATAACACTTTCCATGGACTTGCAGATCAGGCTTGTCAGACTGATGGGGCGGTAGTTCCCGTGATCCAAGTTGGATTCCCCCTTATGGAGTTGGATAACTGTGGCTGTGCGCCACTCAGTGGGCAAGAAGAAAGTTAAGAAGTCCTTGGGTGTCTGTCTCCATCACTGCCTCAGTCATTGGTGAGTGACTCCTTTGTGGCCAAAGCTGTTTCCTTGGATGATCCATCTTTTGCCTTCTGGTTCCTCTAGCTGCAGCTCTTCAGGAAGCCATTAATGACGGGGAGATTGACATATTCCCTGCAGCTATAGGGTTGATTCACTGGGCAAGGAAAAACACTTTGGTTGACCTTCCAGGTATGAGTGGTTGAAGGTATACTGCTTAGCTGGGGTAAGGTATCCGATTCCCAGGCTAGTGCTCCTGTCATAAGTCAGTCCCGTTCCAGGGATTTCCCTAGGAAGATAAAGCAGAAACTTAAAAATGTCTCTTCTCCTGTGTCTGTTGTTGAGTCAGGTCTACTAATAGCACCATTTAAAAGAGGGAAAAACTTGGCTAGGCTTGTAAGGGCTTCAGGGCCATTAGCCTAGTAACCTCTTATGATCCTGTGAAGCTTGGTTGTAAGCAGTCTGCTGTCTAAAGACTGTGAAGATGCAGCCTGCACTTACAGACATTCTGTTGGACTAGACAGAGCAAGAGAGAGAGTTTTTCTTTTTCTTTTTTTTTTTCTTTTACGGACAATATGGCTCCTTGTTTGCATATATGCCTACAAAATCTTGCATGTTAAAGGTCAAAATAAACAATAAGTGATATAAATCCATGGAAGTATGACAGTATTTATGAAGCAATGTATGTATCGTGCTATTTTCTTTTCTTAAAAATGTTTATTGGTTGTGGAAAACTTTCATACCTCACAATTCAGATTTTTGTCTCATATTTTCAGTTTGTTTCTCATAAAATTGTGTTCTTTTGGCAAATCATTGAAGACTGAAGTCAGAAAATAATGGCAGGCATTTGAGTTTGACTTCATATCCTCAGAAAATGCATACTAATGCAAACTTTGTTGTTCTATGCACTTTCTAAGGGGGTCAGGGGATGTATGTGTGTGTCATACCTATCAACTGTACAGATTTCCACAGAATGTCCAGACTTTTGCCTTATATTTTTGGTCTGTTCCTCATAAAAATTCAGTTTTTTTTGACAAATCACTGGGATGAACTAAGGATTAAAGTTAATAAATAATGGCATGTATTTGATTTTCAGACTTCATATCCTGTAGAAAATTCATTCTAACTCAAATCCTGTTATTCTAGCAACTTTCTAAATGTGGCTGTAGTTTGGGCCTTTGTCCCCAACATTATAATAGGCTTTTTCCAGATTTCTTGTGCTAAGAGATTGTGAGGTACTGTGTGTGTGTGTGTGTGTGTGTGTGTGTGTGTGTGTGTGTGTGTGTGTGTGTGTGTGTGTGTGTGTGTGTGTGTGTTCAGCTGTCCAGGTTTTTCCAGAATGTCCAGATTTCTGCTCCATATTCCTCCTGAGCTTTTCTCCCTGGGCCTCCACTGAAAAAGGGATTTTGCACAGATGGACTATGCCGGTTAACAAATGCCAAATAAATAAAAAGGATTGAAGTTGCTAAATAATAACAGACATTTGAGTTTTAGATTTCCTTTAGAAAAATGCATAAAAACACAAATCCTGTTATTCTACAATTATTACATTCATGAGAGCAATATTTATAATCCGTCCCTATTTATTTTAGGCTTTGTCCAGATTTCTTGCACTAAGAGGATGAGGTGTGCGTGTGTGAAAGTGAAATGCCCTATTTAGAGTTAGCAGGTGGAATTTATTTTCACATACATTTTCAAGGAATTGTGAGCTTCAAGGGAAGAGATGTTTACTGCTCTTCATGCTAAGTCTGCTTAAAATGTGCAACTGTTTTGTTTAGCAAATGGTATCACTGTTGTGGTGTAGAATTTCAAGACAGTCTTAGTAGCAGAGCAGGTAGCATACTTGCATCTTGATGTAGAAGGCTGTAGGTTCTATTCCCGCCACATGTAGATTTGTATTTTAAGGGGATGGAGTGCTGCAGTCCTGAGTATGTCCTCCTTTGGATGAGATGCCTAGTAACTATGAACCTGTGTTTCTGCTTACCACTTATTCCTATTGCAATATACAAGCTTAGCATTTTTTTTTAATGTAACATAGGCAATTTATTGTTTAAGGGCAGTAGGCACTGAATTTGTAGATGCAACACTGAAATATAAAGCTGTTTTTTAGCAACAACCTCTCCATTAGTTTCAGATCTCTTTAATGTGAAATTATTCAGATGACTTTTACTTCTGCAGAGATTGTGCATATTGACTGATATTGGTAGATTGTAATGACAGATGTTTAAGTGGCCTTTTATGGTTGAAATGTTCTGAATTGGACAATTTGTCATTAGTGGTTGATGTGTTTTGTTTCATTGTTTAATGGAAAAAATGTTAAAAACTATAAAACACACTCTAAGTGGTGCTGTATTAACAAGGGATATAATTCAGTTATTATATATTATAATTAATACAATCAGGAAGGTGAATCAAAGCAGTTATGCATGGTTCTGAAATGTGTGCAAGGGGCCTATGGTTTGAAAATAGTCCAAGTGTAAACTTAACCTGCCACTGGCCAGATGCATTTTCTTTGAATGTGGGTTTAAATGCTGTTTCAGTGCATGCGAGTTTCAAAGGTAGAGAAGTTTTAATGCTAAGTCTGTTTTCATTGTAAGACTATTGCTTTGTTTAAGTTTAGCAAATGTCTATCAGTGTTTGTGCTATAAAATAGGAGGTTACTAAGCTATTGGCCCTGAGGCCCTAAAATTTGAAATAAAAGTTGAAAATTAAAACCAAGTACCTGTAATCATTGTAGAAGTAATGCATAAAACAGTATGCACACAAAGAGTTTTGAACAGTGTTTATGGCAACTGGGGAGAAATAGCCAAGTAATGAGATACTGGAATGGCTGCGTGTGTGTGTTGGGGGGGGGTTGAAGGGGGTGGGGTTTGGGGTGGTGCTTTGAAGGGGTGGGGTTGGGGTGGTGCTCCGGGTTTGCAACCCCCTGCAAAAAATCCTGCGGGCTACCTTGACTTAAAAAGGCATTTCGTGTTGTCACGTAAAAGTTTAGGTCTAGCTGAACAAATGTGCACTGACTCAGTATGTTTAGGCTTTATAGCTTCCAAAATATGAAAATCTATTTGTGAAACTTTTGAGGAAAATATAACTATGGGTTTGCATGCATTATAGTATTATTACATTTCAACTTCAAGTTTATTAAAGCATTTTATCACAAAACACTAGTGACAAAAGGTCAAAGCAAATAACAGTAACTGCAAATTTAACAAAAAATTAGTAGATTCATATAAACCACAGATGTTAAAATAAAATTAAAAGGTAATAATCAACCCACCCCAATGAATGTTGTTTTAAAAGATTAGTTCTAAGAGCCCTGAAAAAGCCATCCAGAGACAAACACGCCTGAATTCCCCCTGGTAGTGTGTTACAGAGAGTAGGAGCCTGAAGACAAAGTAATGGACTCTAGTGTTATCAAATCCCATCTCTGGAACCACTAGCAGCCCTTAGAGGCAGATTGTAGTGCACAGGCACTGCTTTAAGATACAAGCAGATCCTTCAGATAAGTAGGATCCAAGTCATGAAAGAATAAATGTACCAACACTTGGATTTTATAGATGATCCTTTACTGATCTGGAAGTGAATAAAGGCTGTGCAGAACAGGCATATTATGCTGGTAGCAAGATGTTACAGTCAGTAGCCTGGCAGCAGAGTTCTACACCATCTACAACCAATCAAGCTCAGTGGTAGGAAGCCTGAGGTAAAGGACATTGCAATCCTAATTGAGATAAAGGCATGAAAAACCACCACGAGGCCAGTTGAAGATAACAGGCATTTAATCCAGTAAGTGTTTCTTAGATGGACACAAGAAGAGTTTAGAACAGCTAGAGCCTGGTGCCATAGTGTCAGCCTGGAGTGCACAGTGACACAAACGTTACACACTCTTTCAGTAAGCCTGAGCTTATTGCCAACATAGCAGATGAAGTTAAGAAGCAAAAGAGCAGAAGAATCCCTCAGGGTGGCATGACCTGCCATGGTGTTAGCTTTGGAGATGTTTAGCTTCAACTAATTATGAGAAGGACATGAATGGATAGCTTCTAGTAAATCAGCACAGGAAAACACACTTGCCATAGCATCTTGATAGAAAGAGAGGTATCGCCATATATTTTATATATATATATATATATATATATATATATATATATATATATATATATATATATATATATATATATATATATATATATATATATATATATATATATATATATATATATATATATATATATATATATATATATATATATAGGTCTACTTCACATGATCGAACTGCCAATATGACCGACTTTCATATGACCAAGACCATATGATTGAACATTTAAAAGTTCGAACATGTTTAAAAAAAATAAAACAAAAAATAAAATAAAATTTCTATTGGGGGCAAGCTCCCCTGCACCCCACACCCCCCACTATTTAAGTATACCAAGTCTGAAATCACACTACATTGCAGAAAAGGGAAATCTCCCTGTTCCGTGCTGTATGGACATCTCCATTCAGACCATTCAAACTTTTAAAAGTTCGATCATATGGTCTTGGCCATATGAAAGTCGAACTTTTAAAAGTTTGATCATCTGAAGGGGGCCCATATACATATATATATATATATATATATATATATATATATATATAAAATCCCCCTTTTATGGATATTTTAAACCATTAACATTCAGAGGTTAAAACTAAATCTATGCAAGAAGTTAAAAGAAATTAACATTGGTAATTTTATGTTTGTATGAATGTAAAGTATTCAATTAAATATTATACCATGATCCCCCCAAAACGTGCACGCTGATTGGCCAGCGTGTTATACTAATGGAAAAGGTCCGTCGCCGGCTTTTTCCATTGGTATAACTTCGATTTTAAAATACTATAATCTCGAATGGGTTTAACATAGCGAGACAACGGAGATCTCGTTGCTTATTTTAAAGCTGTCTCGCATGTTAAACCCATTTAACAAAGCAAGATCTCCGTTGCTTTTTTTGGAGATGTCCGTTGCTTATTTTAAAACTGTCTCGCCATGTTAAACTCATTTAACATAGTGAACACTAAAAAAACGGAGATCTTTCTGATGTACTGCGCGGTGGCAGTACATCAGAACTGCCGCAGATGCCAGACATCTGCGGAAGGGCAGTAAACAGGCATTATACTATGCCATTATTTAAGAAAAGTAATAGTTTCTTTTCTTAAATAATGTCATAATATATAAGCAATAACCACTTCTGTAATCTTCTCATTGTTGATAGTGTAAAACAGAAAAGATTAAACATATAAAACAACATAGCTAACATTTATATATCCAAGCAACATCTGTTAAAAATCATCCGCTTAGCTAAAGCAAAGCAGTTGTTATAAATATAGCGTTTGCAGCTGTGTTTTATATCAGATACATTTTTTCACAATCATTGTTAATATATTATTTCAAAACAGGCATGAAATCTCATGTCATTACTATAATACAGAGCAAGGTGACATCTATTATCCTACATTAGAGGAATGTATTACAAAGTTAATGTTGTATAATCACTTACACTTGTTTTTATGAACTGGTTACATTTCAATTACATTAAGTTGTTACTAATACTTAGGCCTTACTGTGAATTAAAGTTACATGGGAATTTTAACAGAAGGATAAATAATCATCATCTTCTTTCGGCTGTTCCTGTTAGGGGTCGCCACAGCGGATCATCTGTTTCCATTTCTTCCTGTCCTCTGCATCTTGCTCTGTCACACCAACCACCTGCATGTCCTCTCTCACCACATCCATAAACCTTATCTTATGCCTTCCTCTTTTCCTATTACCTGGAAGCTTCATCCTTAGCATCTTTTTCCCAATGTACTCAGCATCCCTCCTCAGCACATGTCCATACCATCATAATCTTGCCTCTCTGACTTTGTCTCCAAATCTTCCAATCTGGGCAGACCCTCTAATATACTTATTCCTAATCCTGTCCACGCTCGTCACACCCAGTGCAAATCTTAACATCTTTAACTCTGCCACATCCAGCTCTAACTCCTGCCTTTTTGTCAATTCCACTGTCTCCAACCCATATAACATAGCTGGTCTCATTACCCTCTTGTAGACCTTCCCTTTCACTCTTACAGGTACTCGTCTGTCACAAATCACTCCTGACACTCTTCTCTACCCACTCCAAATAATACAACTATAAAATTGGATTACCTGTTATACACTGAAATGAAGATTCTACAGGCAGTAAATAAGAAAAAAAATATGTTGGATTGTGGCTTCCATAGGCAGCACAGTTAATAAATAAAATATATATATGTATATATATATATATATATATATATATATATATATAAATATATATATATATATATATATATATATATATATATATATATATATATATAAAAAGTAACTATTCAGTCATTTAATATGAGTGTTCCTTGGAGTTTTTGGTAGGTAATCCTGTGAATGGTTTTCTTTTAACAATTAACCTTTTGAATTGTCAGTGGATGTCTTCAGAGTGGCAATCAATTCAGAAATATAAACTGTATTGTTGTTTTATGAAGTTTGATTCTTCAGTTTTGTAAAGTTCTTGGTCCATTCTGTAAGTAGGTTTTTTTCTTGCTGTAAAAATGGTTTGAACTTTGATGCTACTTTGTTTTAACAGCTTTACTACAGGCAGCATTTTTTTCATGTATCAGTTGTATTAGCAAAATAGTCATTGTCAACTCTTATAATTCAAGCAGAATAGTCATTGTCAACTCTTATAATTCATTGCTCAAATGTTAAGGGTGCCTTTGACCAAAATGTTTTTGTGGAAAGGTCTCTGTCAAGAAAGGAAAGGAATTTTATAACTACGGATCTTGGTGAAGATGGAGAACTAGATGATGGCTTAGCAATTGAATGGTGTGCCCTTTCTATGTCATAGGAAAGTCGTTCTTATAGATCAAGGAATTTGGGAATAAAAGAAGAAAAAGGGAAGTTATATCTTCTCCAGTTTTTTCCAGTAGGTCAAAGATTCTAATATTGCATTGGATTACCTGTTATACACTGAAATGAAGATTCTACAGGCAGTAAATAAGAAAAAAAATATGTTGGATTGTGGCTTCCATAGGCAGCACAGTTAATAAATAAAATATATATATGTATATATATATATATATATATATATATATATATATATATATATATATATATACATATATATATATATATATATATATATATATATATATATATAAAGTAACTATTCAGTCATTTAATATGAGTGTTCCTTGGAGTTTTTGGTAGGTAATCCTGTGAATGGTTTTCTTTTTAACAATTAACCTTTTTGAATTGTCAGTGGATGTCTTCAGAGTGGCAATCAATTCAGAAATATAAACTGTATTGTTGTTTTTATGAAGTTTGATTCTTCAGTTTTGTAAAAGTTCTTGGTCCATTCTGTAAGTAGGTTTTTTTCTTGCTGTAAAAATGGTTTGAACTTTGATGCTACTTTGTTTTAACAGCTTTACTACAGGCAGCATTTTTTTCATGTATCAGTTGTATTAGCAAAATAGTCATTGTCAACTCTTATAATTCAAGCAGAATAGTCATTGTCAACTCTTATAATTCATTGCTCAAATGTTAAGGGTGCCTTTGACCAAAATGTTTTTGTGGAAAGGTCTCTGTCAAGAAAGGAAAGGAATTTTATAACTACGGATCTTGGTGAAGATGGAGAACTAGATGATGGCTTAGCAATTGAATGGTGTGCCCTTTCTATGTCATAGGAAAGTCGTTCTTATAGATCAAGGAATTTGGGAATAAAAGAAGAAAAAGGGAAGTTATATCTTCTCCAGTTTTTTCCAGTAGGTCAAAGATTCTAATATTGCATATTCTTCCTGTGTTCTCTTTGTCTTCCAGATATTTTGTCTGAGGAGAAATTCTGTTTGTATTTCTTCTTTATTTAGTCTTCCATCCACATCTGAAAGTGTTATTTCTATATCAACAAATTTTATTGGTTGTTGTTGAATTGTTTCCTTTAATATAGCAGTTTGACTGATACTGTTTTCTCTTAAATTGTCTAGATTTTCCTGGAATCATCCAATTTCAGAGAAATGTTTTGTATGGATAACATGATCATTTGCAAGTCTTTTTTTTCAGAGAAGAGTCTGAATGTGAGTGTTGGAAGCAAATATTTTATTTTCTCAAATGTTCTCTATGATAGTTTGACAAGAAAATATTGCGAAATCTTCACAAAATTTGATCAGTAGACAAAGTGATAATGTAAAGAATTTACTATAATTCTTGACCTGAAAACATGGATTTCCCATAATAGGTTAGATACTGTGGGGATCTGTAAAGGTGTTGTTTTCAGATGGCCATCTTGGCTCTGTCTTTTCCTGAAGACTTTCATAGTTAAGTACTCACCAATGGTCCATATTCAGCAGAGGCCTGGGGAGGAAAGTTTCACAAAAGATTCAAAAACATTTCAATGGTACTTGATGAATACTTAAAAGGGTGATAAAGCTCTGCTACAGATTAAATATTTTACAATGAGCTGGAGAGAAAAGCTCCACAATAACCCACATAAAACATTTTAC
>NC_056750.1:820518630-820551130 GCF_019279795.1 Protopterus annectens
AGTTATGGTAGTGTGCATGTATCTGTGTGTGGGGGGGTGATATGTTGGGACATTTGGGAGTTATAATAGTGTAGAGGGCATGCTGAGGTACATGGGAGTTATAGTACTGTGTGGGGAGGGTATTCTGGGGCACATGGGACTTATAGTATTGTGCTTGTGTGGGGTGTATGCCGGGACACATCCCCAGGAGGTATTGCAGAACCATGGCTCACTCTTACAGACAGGTTCATGGCATAGTAGATGTGTGGGTATCCTGTGTGTGTGTCCCCATCCAATGGAGCTGCCTCTTTTAGCAATGTCACAAGAAATAGCATTGTCTTGGCTTATGTAGTTGTGCTGTATGTCTAGGAATTGCACCATTTACCACAGGTAGCACTTGGTGTGACTAACACAGTCTTAATGATGGTCCCATAGTGAATGTCACTGTGGAAGTGGTGATGCTGCATGATGCTGACCTTCCATGTCCATGATGGTTCCCTAAATTAGAGGTAGAGGTGGGATGACTATGTGATGCACACCTTGCATGCAACGTGGGAGTGTGTGAAGTCATGCAATGTGCAAGAAATTGATTGTTACAGTCAAACATGTAACACGCATCATCATGGACCTAATAAACAAGGATATAGAGAATCTCCAAACTCTGGATCCTAGACAGTTTGTTTTTGTGAAGGGTAGATCATGCCTGCTCAACTTGGTCGACTTCTTTGAGTCAGTCACCAGAGCTGCTGATGAAGGCAAGGTGGTCATATAGCCTACCTTGATCTGTTCAAGGCCTTTGATACCATTCCCCATTCAGGAACCATAGAAAAACTCACTAAGCTGGGCATCAACCCCTATATCACTAGGTGGGTTGCAAACTGGCTCACAGATAGAACCCACAGTGTGAAAGTAGCTGACTCCAATTCAGACTGCCGAACCGTCATGAGTGGAGTCCCACAGGGTTCGGTCCTGGGTCCTCTCCTGTTTGGTATCTAATTTTCTGAAGTCCAGGCCAACATGAAGGGACTCTGGCTGACAAAGTTTGCAGACGATTGCAAGTTGGGAGCTATTATTAACTCCCCAAGTGATGTTGAAATCCTACAGAAAGGCCTCACTGAGACAGACTTGTGTAAGAACCATGGCCTTAAGCTGAATGCCAAAAAATGTGTCGTCATCCCTCTTGGGAAAAACCCAGTTCCCTTGAATTACCACATCTATGGTAGTCCACTGAACACAGAAGGCATTATAAAAGATCTGGGAACACAGGTTGACAGCAACCTCTCTTTTGACTACCACATTGCCACTGTGGTGAGAAAGTCCTTCTATGTGGCACATCTCATTACTAAGGGTTTTGCATCCAGAAAGAAAGAGGTCATTGCCTCCCTCTACTCTTCCTTCATTAGGCCAATCATTGAGTACAATGCCTCATTTGGCATGTACCTCCCTAGACACCTGCAACAACTGGAGAGGCCACAAAAGTACCTCACAGAGGATCCTAGGCCTTAAACACTTGTCCTATATGTACAGACTCAAAAAACTCCAACTATTCTCTGTGTCATATTGCCTACTTAGAGGCGATCTCTGCTTGACTTACAAAGCCATGTCTGATCCAGCTCTGTTAGAAATGCTACATCTAAAGAAATCTCAATCCCTCCGCACCACACGCTCCAGAGAGCTCAACCTCATTACCACAATCAACAGAACATGCTGGAGGGACAGATTCTTAACCCAGAGACTGCCCATGCTATGGAATAGACTTCCCATACATGTCAAGCAGAGCACCTCACTGGCCATCTTCAAGAGAAATCTTGATGAGTGGATGGGAAATAGAAAATTCACCCGGGGATCACTCCAGTGGCTCTACTCGACAGAGACATTAGGAACTAAGGTCAGGTGGCACAATGCCAGGGTAATCCTATGGGCTGGGCTTGTAAAGGTTCCAGGGCCATTAGGCTAGTACACACCTATGAGCCTATGAATGTATGGGACATGTACTGCCTGCAATGCCAGTATCATCTCTACAAAAACTGAGGTGTTGCTAGCCTTGGACTCTATAATGGCCCTGCACATTCACTAGATTGTACACATTGACACATCTATGTCTGGAGAGTGTGATTCCCAAGCTATATATGGGTACTAGTACATGCACCCATATTGCCTTACCCATGCTTTATGGAGCTTATGGCAGACATCAATGGTAGGGCCATAGTGGGTGACGCACTTTCTTGACTTTGTGTCTATTCCAATCCGGTAGGGGATCTGGTCTGCAAACTCAGTGTGTTCAACACTGATATTGTACTCCATGACTATTCCAGCTTTTAACTGTTAAGGTCAGAGCTGGACCTGTCTCAAAGATCAGGAAGTGGAAATTCCCTGGAGGAGGAGCCAGACAGAATATCACGTGTGAAGACACCAAAGCAGAATGCCCAGTTAGTATAAGTGTACTGCATCACCTCTATTTTACTCCCAGTCCAGAATTTAGTGACAATATTGGGTAATATAGTTACCTTATGCATGTGCCATTGTAACTTGCATCTCAGATATAAAGCACAGAAAGCACACAACTTTAGTATCATCAATCAGAATAAAGAAATTAAACAAAATGAGTGTAATCATAAGAGAGCAAGACATATATGGAGCATCACCAATGGATACCCTGGGGCAATCTGCAGCTCATCTCTGATATTTCACGCACTACCTTGGGAACACAATCAGTTCAGTCCCCCACACCGAAATGCCAGAAGCTACCCCCACTGGTTAGTGGTTGTATAACCAACTGCCCACAATTTTCTGCATCATGAAATATGTTGAAGGCCTTATATTTTACCCAGTTGTAGGTGTTGCCATGGCTACTGACAGCATTAATATCTACTATGACATCTTGACAAGTGCAGTTACATTAGGGATGGTAAGCATTCTCCTGCCCAACCATCTGTTGGCCATGGAGACAGAGGGCCTTCAGCAAGATTTCATTCCTCGCATGGCAGAACATGCTGTTCCATGATTTACTTTTGTCAGGCATGTTGTTATGCAGAGAAAGAATGCATCATTTGAGTATCCCACTATGACTGCTTGTCAAAGTAAACTATCTGTTGTGTACCATCCATCCATCCTGAACAATGGTTTCAGAATGGTAATATGTACACACAACTGTACACTGTACTAATATTAAGTACTACATGGCACAGGCCAGAACTCCTCATACCCAACCCAGACCTCCCACACCCAACAATAAATCTTCCTTCCTCAACTGTACTTTACACAGCACTATGCAACCCATACCATTAGTAGTCACACAGATAACCACCTCCAGTTGCATAGCCTCTGTGGTCAACTTTCACACTGTCTGAGTTACCCACACAGAATGCAGACATCAGCTAAAGCTGTAGCAGCATAACGACTATCATCAGGCAACCTGAGCTGACATGTACTATGTGTTAATCTGCATAAGTAGAGTTGACTTACTTGCCCTGTCTCCACACTTGTTAACCTGTAATACAGCCATCCGGCATACAAAGAAGGTTAGAATTCATATCAGGTGTGTTGCCATTTGATGGTAACAGCAGATAAGCATTTCCTCCTCTGACCGTTTAGCAGGTGTCTTTATGCTGGTCAACACTTACAGTACAATAGAAGACCCCACTCTTAATACACTGAAAAGTTACTGCTATAAACAGGTCTGTTTGTCCAAGCATATTCAAAGGTGTGCTGGCCTGGCACCTTAAAATGCCACATTACAGAATTGCTCTGAGGTCTGTTTCCTATCCACTTTCCTGTTACTTCTGTAAAAGCTCTGTGCTTCCCTGAGTACTTTGCTCTTGTTAAATACAATTAACATTAATTGCAGATATTCCTTCATACACTATTACCTCAAGAAATACTTCAGTTAACCACAGCAGCAAAGGAGGGGTAAGGAAAATTTTACACTAGGGTTTTGCATCTAGGAAGAAAGAGGTCATTGTCTCCCTCTACTCTTCCCTCATTGGGCCACTCATTGATTATGGTGCCCCATTTGGCATGTACCTCACTAGACACCTGCAACAACTGGAGAGGCTGCAAAAGTACTTCATGAAGGGGATCCTAGGCCTTGGGCACTTGTCCTGTATGGACAGACTCAGTGGGATTACGGCTGTTCTCTGTCTCATGTCGCCTACTTGGAAGCGATCTCTGCTTGACTTGTGGGGCCAATTCTGACCCAGCTCTGTTGGAGATGCTGGATCTAGATAGGTCCCAATCCCTCCGCACCACACACTCCAGAGACCTCAACTTCATTGCCATGGTTGGCAGAGTGTGCTAAAGGGACATGTTCATAAGCCAGGGACTGCCAATGCTATGGAATGGACTTCCCATGCATGTCAAACAGAGCACCTCACTGGCCTTCTTCAAGAGAAGTCTTGATGAGTGGATGGGAAATAGAGAGTTCACCCCGGGGATCACTCCAGTGGCTCTACTCGACAGAGGCACTGGGAATTATGGTTAGGTGGCACGATGCCAGGGCAGTCCTATGGGCTAGGCTTGTAAAGGCTCCAGGGCCATTAGCGTAGTACACACCTATGAACCTATGAAGCATTTCGCATTCTTGCTACTCTCACCATCAATCATCTTTGAAAATTGTAAATGCTTTATATGTCCTATTTCAAGCACAATGAGCCTCTAAGTAGCTACTAATTAGCTACTAGGTTTTTTATCTCACAAATGTGGCCCACTGAATGCAATGATTATGCAGATGAGAGCTCAACTCATGAATGCTTCTGAATTTCTCAAAGTATGTGTTGTTCCTGGAAGCAGAATCTTGGGTACAGAGATACATGGCATTGTGCACCTACCTGGGCATTTATGAGGTTCACTGAGCATAAGGGGATCCCCTGTATTCATAGATTAAGGCTGCTAGGCAGTAAAGAGCACTACATCTATACTAGATAAACTACATGGTTTAAAGCACAACTCTGACTGCCATATTTCACACCTTCCAGTCCCTTATTCAACACAATCAAAATGACATAATCAGGAACAAGAACTAGAGAATGGTCATAGCTTCAATAGTTCATGCAGGGCAGACAGTAGTGCTTCCAGGAAGAGCCAAATCCTGCTATACTTGCTAATAGAAACTACCAGGAATATTTGCTTGGGGAATCTTAGAAGGGTCCCTAGTATAATAGGGTTGACTGTCAGTGTCTCATCTGGGCAGTTACTGATGACATAGGCAATCTCCACTAGAATAACCTGCATAGCCACCATCTAGAACTTCTTATCAAATGGGAACAAAAGATCAATTTTTTCATATCCTACCAGTATGGATCTTAAAGTAATTTTAGTCTTGTTTTTTACACAGCCCAATATACTATTGCAGAGAATACCTTCTATTATCTCAGGTGAATATCCTGTCTTTCCAGGACTGGGGTGAGTATACCTATCTGTTATATATACTTAAATGTATAGTTATTTCATTCAAAGTATTAATATACCTTTGTCTTCTTCTCTCCCTTTATTCACCCAGCACTCCACCCTGCTTGCCCTGAACTAGTGAATGAGAATCTGTCCTGCCTGAAAGCCAAGATCTAAACCTTATGCTAAGACAATTGGTCTCTACCTGATCTAAAGGATAGAGCCAATCCTCTCCCTAAGCCTCTAACTCACAAGGAACCAAGAAAGTATGTGTTATAACGACTGTAGTTATTACTATACTTGAACTATATAATGCCATGTAACTGAGGACTGCTCCCTAGCCAGGTCAGCCAGCACACTCACGCTATTCTAATCTTTTCTCCCAAATCTCATCACATTACCTACAAGTTATCTAAGCTGCTGAGTTCTGTTCCCCTTCTCTACTCCTAGACCTGAAAGTACACTATGAAAGTTTATTGTTTCTATTCTATCCTTTTCCACTGGATAGCATCATTTTCCTAAGGATTTGCCCTACAAACCTATCTCATTGTTCTGATACACATATTATCATACATTTGGCTTGTACTTTTCTTTGCTATCTCAGTCCTGCTCACTCCTCTATTCTCACAACTACTCACTCTCCTCCAGTCACATCTTCACCTTACCTCAGTAGTCAGCATTTCACTGATTGTTCCTGGGGTCCTTCTTCTTTACTGGCTCTATCCCACTCCGTTCACCCTGCGGGCTCACTCCGCTCCCCTACCCTGCCCCCAATTCCCACCTGCCCCCAGTGCTCCTACATTTAATCACACAAACCACGCCCCCTTCAATAACCACCAATCATAGCATCCCACCCCTTAAATTGCCAGAATCTCCACACTCAAGATTCACCTACATTATCCAACTTACTTATCTTATCATTACTCTATTTTCAACCTTGCCACTATGTCACTATCTACCTATCCACAACTGAAACTCCTACTTCTATCCTCCTTTATACCTATTCTTATTACACTCTATCTACTTACATTCTATGAACATCTCCACCACATAAACCTTTACTACCCAACAAAGCAAACCTCCTCAACACCCATAGCTTACAACCAAACACATTCAAACACACCTAGTACATTAGCCTACCTATCAGCAAAATATCACAAACTAAATCACATCAAATACTATAGGCCTAAAGCTAAAAAATCTCTGTTCCTTATATGTAAACACCTGCAACTTACACTTAGCAATCAACTCCAATCAGTAATAGATGGAGATATCCAACCCAATCCAGGCCCAAACTTTACACATTCTAGAATGAACCATACAGCAGCCCCCACTACTACCCAATCCCTTATCAGACCTCCCAACTCACTATTAATAGCCCATCTTAACATAAGAAGCATAAATAAAAAGGTTGCCCAAATACATGCTCTCATGGACGTGCATTCATTTGATATCCTGTCTCTTACGGAAACTTGGCTCAAACCATCTATACAAGATAACGAATTTACTCCACCAGGATATAGCATCTTAAGACTAGACCGATTAGCTAAAAAGGGAGGTGAAAAAGCTATACTATACAAGTCCAGACTACAAGTAACCTCTATTGACTCTAAGCCCCCTCTAACTAGTAATGAAGAAATACTTATCTCCAAACTCCAACTCAATAACCATAAATCCATATATATTATTGTTGTCTACCTTCCCCCAGGGAATAACTCTAATATCCTAGAAAATATCCTAAATTGGCTATCAGCCAATTATCCCCAAGAAACAATAGTACTCGGAGACTTTAATATTAATTGGAAAAGCTGTACTTCTGAACAGCCCTCTACCCATCTTAACCTACATGGGTTTACTCAAACTATAAGTTCCCCCACAAGGACCAATAAACACAATAACAATGAAAGCACCCTAAATTGGATACTAATAAATAGACCTCACCAAAGTTATAAAGTAGGGACTCTCCCTGAGGATATAAGCGACCATGCACTCACCTTCATAATCAGATTCAAGACTGATATCCCAAATCCAATTACCTATAGAACAATTAGAAGTAATAAAAATTTTAACCCTGATATTTTCCAAAATGAACTTAAAGCATGCAACTGGTCACCCCTCAAAAGTCTAATCCTAGAGGAACCAGTAATCTACTTTAATAGTAAATTTCTAAATATTCTTAACCTCCATGCTCCAAAAAGGACCATTAAAACTAGGAACAAACCTGCCCCCTGGCTCTCAAAAGAGACAAAACAAAAAAATGCTACTCAGAAATAAAATCTGGACCAAATGGCGTACTACTAAAAACCAAGAAGATCACATAAAGTTCAGACAGCTAAGAAATGACACAAAAAAGCAATACTGTCAGATAAAAGAAAGTACTACATTCAACTCCAAAATACCCAGCAAAGTAAACCCCAAAAATTTTGGGCAGGTATGAATACACTCTTACACCCAGGCCGTACTGTCACTCCCCCCCCCCCCGTAGGTACTGACCAGGACAATCCAAAGCAAATTGCAAGGACCTTTAATACCTTCTTCACTGAGACCATTCAGTCTCTTGCCAATCAACTATCTCCTGACAGCTCACCTCTATCTCCCTCTAATTCTACCTTACCTCCCCCATTTCATCTCAAACCCATCCCTACATCCCTTATCCGTACCCTTTTGCAAAAACTCAAGCCTACCACCACTGCTGCAGATCTCCTTCCTGCAGAATATCTACAAAAATCAGCAAATGCCATAGCCTTCCCAGTTTCCATTCTGATTAACAGAACAATCTCTGAGGGTGCAATTCCTTCCATTTGGAAGATTGCACACATTATCCCCCTTCATAATGGTGGAAATTCTAGGGAACTATCCAATTACAGACGAATTGCCATACTATCTCCTCTGGCAAAAATCATGGAGAAATGCATTCATATGCAACTGTTAAAACACCTAATCGATAACAACTTATTAGCTAACTGCCAACATGGCTTCAGGCCATTTCACAGTACTACTACTGCCCTTTTATCCTTCTCCGGCTGTATAAATAAAAATCGCAATAACAACACTCTATCCTCAGCCCTCTTTATTGATCTCTCCAAAGCCTTCGACATGGTTAACCACCAACTTCTCATAAACACACTGAAAAATCTATCTCTTGATGCACTTACCATACAATGGTTTCAATCCTACTTAAGCAATAGGCACCCAGCAGTTATGTGGGAGAACAACCTATCTCCCCATTGCACTAGGTGTCCCCCAAGGTTCTATACTTGGACCACTTCTATTCTCTATTTTCATCAACGACCTGTATACTGTTATTCCTCAAGCTTCCTTAATACAATATGCCGATGACTCCACATTAATTTGCTCGCCCCCAACTCCAGCAGACCTTCAATCTCTCACCCAAAAAGTGTTTAACATAGTTGAGGAATGGCTGCAACATCAGTGCCTCATCCTAAATCCCAAAAAAAACAAACTTCTACTTTTTACTCCCACCCACAGGGCCACACCTCTACACTTTACTGTCACATCTACCAATGGAACCATCATATCCCCCGACTCTACTACAAAACTCCTAGGGGTTCTAATTGACAATAACCTTAACTTTGAAGGCCACATTAACAATACCATAAAAACAGTTAACAAAAAACTAGGCTCCCTCTATAGAATCAAATCCTTTCTTACTCCACTAGCAAGATCTACTATTGCCCAGACCCACTTAATCTCTACCCTCCTCTATGCCTCCCCTATATATACTAACCTCTCAAAAAACAACATGAATAAACTGGCTGTCTCCTACAACAATATTGCGAGATTTGTGACAGGCTCTACATTTAGGACCCATCATTGTATTAATTATCAAAATCTAGGTTGGCTAGAGTTACCTAATCTACTTCTATTTAAACAATTAACATTTGCCTATAAAATCCTGTATCAGCCTAACAACACACCAGTTCTTACCAACCTTATCACCCCCTACAGCAACCTTAAGACCCTGCGCTCATCTAGCAAAATACTAGTACAAATACGCAAAACCTACAATAAGGCAGGGGACTCTCTGTTCTCTAATACCGTGGGTAAAACCTGGGACTCTCTCCCCAGTGACCTGACCTCCCTACCTTCACTAACACAATTTAAAATCAGGCTTAAAACCTACCTCAAATCTCATTGGCTATGCACCTGTCCGAACCCAGACTAACCTCTCACGTCTTCTTCTCACTAAGTTACTAAGTCTTAATGACTGTATATTCTAACTGCCTAATGAAAACCAGAATTATATCTTGCCTTTCAATTGATTGGACTCTCTTTTATGTCATAATATGACTCTCAGTCTCCCTACTATGTTAACATATATACTTAACATAAGATACTACATTCAAATGTGTTTTGAACTGTACACATTTCCTTATTTACTAAACTACTTACTCCAATATGTTCCTTCATGCATAAAATAGCTTAAGTTTATATGGTACTTCCACCTGTTAAACTTTGAATTGTTTTATTTTTTGATTTAAGTAAAATATTGTTCTGTACTCTCGAGGAGCTTTTCTCCCCGGGCCTCTGCTGAAAATGGATATGTATCCAGCTGGAGTAGCCTGGTCAACAAATGTAAAATAAAATAAATAAAAATAAATAAATAAATATGGAGATATATTGTCTCATAGCAATACAGACAATAACCTGTGGAGAATCTTGGCACATTTCTACCAGTGGTCATGGCCTGCCATCTGTTGAAGTCTCTTTTGCCAGTGTAATACTAAGTTAATATGTTTATTACTAAGTTTATGGCTTTTGTGGTATGTCCAGAGTACTTAAATAGTGCACAGTGCAGAGCACTAGTGGATGTTCCCACACAGCCACATTAGTATAGTTTCTCCTCACTGTAGCACATGAAGACAGAAGACAATCACAAGCAGCACAGTTAGTATACAGATTTTCATATCACCTGCTTGGTATGCATAGGTAGTATACATCAACATGTTCACCTGTATTGGCTGTAGTTATTGTGAATCTCAATTATTAAGTTGTAATTTTAGTGCTTTATTATCATGATTATGTGAAAATAGTTATATATTTCATGTTGTATCTGTATTTCTCTCCCCTCACTCTTTATTGCTACCCTTTCATTTTAACATATTTCCTTTGGTTGTTAAGTTGATTTTCTATACATCAGTCACCATGACAGGACCTGTGGCTCCACCACAGACCACCACCCCCCCACAGACAAATACCTCCAGGGACATGTGCATCTGCACATGCTGGGGCCACCTCCTCAGCACCATCCTTGCAGGAGGCTGATAGGCCCTGCAGCCCTGCCCCTGGTGGAACTTTACCAGGTGGATGTGCTGATTTTTCTGACAGTGACTCTGTTGGAGGGAGGGCAGTGCATTACTGACAGGCAGCTTACTGAAGAGATGGGGAAGTGGCAGACTAGTGGAGTCAATCCTACATGGACCACCTGGAAAGACTCCTCTTGTGGACTTCAGAGTCATATCCCTGTTCAGTATTGGCAACTTCATTTGAGCCTGAATTAGTGATGAGAGAGAGCACAAGGCGGTATATAAACGCCTACTAAATACCAATCCTGTCCCCCACCATAGTGTTTCCCCTCACCTTTGTATCATTGTCCACCCTTGCTTGTTGTCCAGTTTTCCCTTTCACCACTATCTTTGCTTCATTTGTCTGATGTCTCTAAATCTACTGTCCTCCCCCTCTGTCAGTGTGTCTGTACCTCCCCTGTCAGTCTTGTCTGTGTTCTGTTTCTGCACATGTTCCTGCTTCCTACCCTAACCCTCTTACCACACTTTCAACTTCTCTTTCTTTATTTTCTTTCTCACTTTACCTTCTTTGCATAGAGAAATGGGTGTCTGTCTGAGAAAGAAAATGATACGTCCTTATCCACCCCATCCTATTCCTTCCTGGCATTTCCCTTATTCGCTTCCTTCTGCTAGCTGTTTCCTTTTTCCAGCTGTACTATACTGACATTTCCACCCTTTAATCTGGTCAGCAAAAAGATTTAACACACTGTAAGCCCATTAAGGCTTACAGCTGTCTTTATTGTCATGCTGTTCATGTGCACACATGAAGAAACTGAGCCATGCTGATGTGTGTCCACATGAACACGTGCCATGTTCATGAGATTTTCCTGTTGCTTTATTAAGCCACTAATGGGGACAATGTTCCTCACTTCAGGATTGTTCCAGCAGTGAGTCAGTGGGTTTATTAATTAGTTGCTGTTTCCACACAACATTTTCACTTTGCTAACCATTGCAGAACTCACAGCCACATGACTCTGGGAAAGTGAACAGCAGCTGACTTTGCTTGATCCCATTGAGCACTTTTCTTAATCCCAGAGACTGGCCTGTGTTTATGTTAATGATGTTCTCTTTCCAGAAGTCAACAAAGTAAAAGGAAAAGCTATGTAGTATTTGAACTCATATTGCATGCGCAGATGTAAACACCAGTACCCTATGGATAGAGCGATGTAAACACCAGTACCCCATGGATAACGCGATGTAAACACCAGTACCCTATGGATAGCGCGATGTAAACATCAGTGCCATATGGATATAGCAGTTGCATGGATTCATGTTTTTAGCAACTGAAAACACTTTCGCTGATAGTGGTAAATTCTTATTTCTCTGCTGTTGGAAGTTTGGGGGCGGGGGGAGTGTCCTCCAGGTGGGAAATGCAGAGTGTTTGTCTCCTGTGCAAAAAAAATTTGGTTTGAGGTTTGCTGAAAGTGTTTTCACTGAAATGACATTCAGTGAAAGTGCTGTTAATCTATCAATATGAATCTACAGTTGTGAAGTGGTCACAGTAAGTAAAAGGCACATGTATCAGATCTCCAATCTCTATGCATTTATTAATGTTATTTTTATACATTATGCATTGACGAAAATGCAGAACAAAGGCATTTTATCTGAAAATTGTAATACATTGTGATACCTCTGTTGCTTGACAATGCAGATATTGTTTCTTAAATGCATGTTTCTCCATCACTACTGCAGTTAGTCTCAAAGAAATTTATCTGTCTTTTTCAAACCAATATGATCTCTCTCTGTAATGTTCTATGCACTGTCATACAGTGTCATCCATTGGCAAGAACTATTCGAATGCTTATTAAAAAACTGAATTAGTTCACAGGAAAGTAATAATAATAATATTCCTTTTGTTCTTCTATTTGTGACACCCTACATATATTTATTATATTATCTTGCTAATATACATTAGCAAAATAATGACACTATACTTTTAAGTGTATACTATTCAAAGAAATCATTCAAAGCAGAAGAGAAAAGCCTTTCAGTTGCACTGTCTTTTACCAATGTTATTGTTCGTTAACTTAAATTGGTCAGTGTCACAAATGCCCTTCTTCATTACCTCTCATTGCAGTCTGAAAGTTATACTGCCATGACTGTTACACAGTAATGTCCCTGCTGTATAGTTGCTCCTATCATCCTTCAATGCTGAACTTCAACATTATTCTTTAATGGTACTACTCAGTGTTGGCACATTGTAGTAAAACAATGTGCCAGAGAATGGATCACAGTAATGTCCCTGTTGTATAGTTGCCCCTATCATCCTTCGATGCTGAACTTCAACATTATTCTTTAATGGTACTACTCACTTTTGCCACACTGTAGTAAAACTGTGGCAGAGAATGGATCCTGTGTGATGTCCATCAGAGATGCCATTAGTACTATTAACATTTCTCAGTAAGCTCCTTTGTTTTTAGCCTTTGGACATGTCCTGCAAGGACATCTCTCAGAAAATCATCAGTGTCAGCCTTTATTAATGCATTACAACATCACACTGCAGAAGTGACAAAAAGGAACATTGTAACCATGGCGCTCAATGGCATTATCCAGTTATCTAATCTGAAAGGCTTTCTTCAGTAGTTCACCTTACCTGTGAGCTGCGATGAAAAGGTCAGGTGGCACACAGTGCAGGTATTATTGTAACTGTTAAGTCACAATTCAGAAGAATCATTCTACTAGACCACTTACTTCTGTTGTCGAAGTGTGTCTCTTGGAAGCACACAACTGCCCTGTAAGAGTCATTCTTTCATTCAATTTTTTTTATTATTTCAATTAATGTAATTCAAGGTTCTAGTGGATCCTGAGCCTGTCCCACCAATGTTTTAATGGAAAGCATAGAAACTAATCCTGGAAATGATGCCAGTCCACACACACACACACACACACACACACACACACACACACACACACACACACACACACGTGTAAGGGCACACATATGTGCAAACACATTGAAGAAATGGATGAGGCATACACGGACACAAAGGGTGGGTGAGCATGCAGTCTGCATATCAGTCATACCACAGCCAAGTAATAAAGTGGAGAACCTAGTATAAAGAGGCAACAATGTCAAACATGACACCACTGTTCAACTAGTTATTCAAATATCAAACATGACATATCTGTTCAACTAATTATTCAAATGTCAAACATAACACCACTGTTCAACTAATTATTCAACTATCAACCATGACACCACTGTTCAACTAGTTATTCAAATTGTTCAACTAATTATTCAAATATCAAACGTGACACCACTGTTCAACTAGTTATTCAGATTGTTCAACTAGTTATTCAAATATCAAACATGACACCACTGTTCAACTAATTATTGAAATATTAAACATGACACATCTGTTCAATGAATTATTCAAATATCTAACGTGACATCACTGTTCAACTAGTTATTCTTCAATAACACATTTTTGTGGTGTATTTCGTTACCACCACGGACATTATATTTTAGTCAGTTTTCTGCACCTTAAACCAATTTGCAAACAAGCTGTCTTTATGTGCTGCTCCCATATGTTCTGATCTACCTTCACATATATGCACATACAAGAATGTTATAATCCTTTTTGTTCAGCTTGTCCAATGTATACATGTAAAGTTACATTTGCTGAATTACGTCTCTATAGAACTAGTGAAATGAGACAGTCATTGTTGCCTTTAATGTGATAATATTTGATTTCCCATGCTTGCTTTTTCAGACTGTATTATGTCACTTATTTACAGCATAAGAATCATGCTTGCACAAAGACAAATGTAACACAAAGTCTGTAGTCACACAGTTAGCATTTCCCATTTATAGCTATCAATGTATGGTTCTTGACATCTGCCACTATGCCACTACATAACAAAGGCATGCAATCATTCTTTTACTGTTCAAGTGCTTCACTCTAGTATATGTTTATTGTCCCACAAGTGTGTCTTTATGATTTACTTTTAATATTTTGGTCATTAATGCCCTTTCAGAATAATGGTTATGTATATCTGCAAGGAAATCTTTAAATACTGAAAACCTCTCCCTGACTACACTCTGTTTCTGTCTGTCCCATGGGCATCCCTCAGTAGTGTGCACAATTTCCCTTAAACACATTCAAATGTCCAAAAAAAAAATCTGAAGCAACTGCCTGCATACAGGAACATGGAGAGCAGAACCTCATACAAACTAGTAAAAGCCACTGCAAGTTCGACTTTTATCAACAGACTGTGAGCAGTTCCCTTAAACACATTCAAAGGTCCAACAACAACAACAGCAAAAACAAACTGAAGCAACTGCCTGCATACAAGAACATGGAGAGTGGAACCCCATACAAACCAGTAAAAGCCACTGCAAGTTCTACTTTTATCAACAGACTGTGGGCAGTGTAGGTCTATTTTAATCTTCTCTCTGCGATACTCCTACTGATTCTTCTGCTGTGCACACTACTGGACCCCCCCTTTCCTCCCATTTACTGTGACAAATATATACATTTTTCCAAAGCCTTGTGTTAAATGAAAAATACTGTAATAAAAAGATCAATACACAGGAGGTTCAGGTTCAGGAACTTTACTAGTGTACACCAGGAGGCAAAAAACGTACAAGTACAGAATTTTGTCTGAATGAAACAGGAAGTACACAATTTTTATAGTCTTTCTTGTTAGCCATTGCCTACCAGACTGATGTGGTCAGTCACAAGTTATTTTACATCACTTTAGCTTACAATATTCTATTCATCAAAGGTGCTGATATGACATTTTGCTTAAAAAAAGTTTTTGGTAAACAACATGGCCTTGCTAGCCACCTGGTTAGTTATAATGTCTTTTTATAAAAGTTGCCACTCAAGGTTCTAAGCTAATTCGAGCATAATAGCAGATACAGTTCTCAATACATTTCTCTAACCAACTCTTTGTTTCATGTATCACTTCTTCCCCACAGCTGTGTGTTATCTAGCAACATATACAAGGCCAATTGTTCAAGCAGGAAAGAGCAAAAGATTCTCATTATTTTACACATTTAATTTCCTGACCCAGCAGATAATCACTTGTGAAAAGCATAAACATTAATTCTTGCTGAGCTAGCAGCTGCTGGGGTCAAAGGCCAACTTGCAAAAAGCACACTGCAGTTTCCAAAGCTTCTTGCAGTTTCATATGAATTTCATTTTTCTTGTCATAACATTAATAGAATAAAAATGCATTAATCCTTTCTTACTTCTTAATAAGCACTAAACATATACATTGATACATATTTTTCTAACATTTTCCCCCCTGTTAATACTTTTTATTCTATTCTCAGAAGCATAAATGGTTTTATTTCTTCTCCTAACCTCTTCCACTTAGGATTTGCAGTTAAGAGAGTCATTCAGTTTAGACTTCGGAAAGAATTTCATTTGGAACCAGTTTTTCAAATTCAATGTCTTGATACAGGGTTTCAGAGACAGACATATCTATAAAATCTTTGATTAATATTTTCATGCAGGGAATTCCACAACAAATACATGCTCCCAATAGGAGTAAACCTACACAAATGGCAATCAGAATATTCATTAGGATGGAACCCCACCCCCCCAAACAGATTCTGGAAAAAGTTCATCAGTGGGTTTGGGCCTGGTTTGGTCATGGCCAACACTTGCTGAATCACTTCCAGGTGATTATTGATTTCATGCTTGTTATCTGGTATGTACACACAGCATTCTTCTTTGATAAGCGCGCACGTACCACCTTTCGCCGCTAGGGTGAAGTCGAGAGCCATACGATTTTGCAACACAACAGTTCTCATGGCATTCAGTTCATCAGTCACTAATTCAAGAGCAGAAAAAGTTGCATTACTCATTACTTCAAGAAGTTTCGACAGTTTTCTCAGCTCCCAAATCGATTTGACTGCACCATACGCTGGGACTATACCTGCCCAAGATATAACAGCGTCACTCAAGTCCATATGAGTCAATTTGTCTTTGTCTTTCATGGAATTATGGTCTTTCCAGCTTGCTTCAACTCGCCCCACTGGATTCACAGGTTTCTCGATTGGATCTTTAGTTTTCTTGGCAACATCTCTCACTTTCTGTATTTTACCCAGAGGCAATTCCCCAGTGTGTCATATGGCCGGAACCAGGTAGCCCAAAAATCAACTGCCGGACCAGTTCTCAGGTAGCCATTTGTATGCCTTTTTCCCACACACAAAATAACAGTTTTCAACTTTAGTGCTAATACGCACTAGCCCTGCATGAAACATTTTCTTATCTATGATTGACAATTGTTTAATCAAAACAGGATTTCTTTGTACTTCATTCAATGTCACTTTCATTGAGTTCAAATACGAATTATAGTTAGTATTGCAAACAGTACCCCCACTATTAGGTTTTAATATAACACTTGTAAGATATTGTTATGTTACAGTTACTCCAGCCCACCTGGAGAGTATCATTTTTATAGAAACACACAATCCCCTTTTGTGTAACAGGTAAATACAATGCTATTTTATCCTGTGACCTCACGTTTGTAGTGTCAAAAAGCAGATTTTCCCGAGTCTCATTGATCCCTAATGGAACAGCGGACATTAGTAGTCCCCCATATGCTGTTGGTATAGCTGTACAAACCCAGCAGTTTGAAATGTTCAAAGTCTCAGCATATACACGTTTAATTGCTAGGTATGTGTTAAAGTTTGGATGCCAGTCTATGGATATTTCATCACATTTATCCAACTTTACTTGTGTGGTTGAAGAGAGGAAAAACCACAACAAAAAGAGAATTGTCACAAGTACAGTTAATAAGTGTACACTCAATAAGATGATTATGCAACATTTTTGAGGTTGGTCTGCATTTTTATTCTCTCTATTCTCGGCCATTTTTTTCTTGTTGTGTAGCAGTTACAATGTTCTTATCAAGTTGAAAGTTCTTTACCAGTTTACAATGCGTCAAATGAATCCAAGAAGTCATCTCGGCTATTCTGACCACAGTAGGCATTGCCAATAGTACCTGGTACGGCCCTTCCCACTTCGGGCTTGCCCAATTCTTCCTCTTTGTTATCTTCACCCAGACCCAGGAGCCTGGGGCTAGAATCGCTTCCAATGGTCTGGTCTGTTCTTTATCTGAAAAAGAGTTAAACTGCAAAAGAGATTTATTTGTTAACAGTTTCCTCATATAACTAGCTAGTGAACTGTCAGCCTCCTGGTCTGCAGGCATGAGAGCTTTCCACTGAGGTACATAATATGCCCTCCCAAACACCATTTCAAAAGGAGTTAGACCCTTTGCATTTGGAACTGTTTGCATACTCAGCAGTGCCACAGGCAGACAGTGCACCCAGTTTTTCTGCGTCTCACTAACTAACTTTCTAAGTTTATTTTTAAGGACTCCATTGTGCCTCTCCACCAGTCCTGCAGACTGAGGGTGATAAGCACAATGGTTCTTCAGGGAAATCCCAAAGAATCGTCCCAACTGCTATTTGGTTTGATTCACAAAATGTGTACCATTGTCACTATAAATTCTTTCCGGTATGCCAAATCTAGGAATAATCTCCTTTATGAGGGCTTTCGCCACTAGCGTTGCATCCGGTTTTTAGTCGGAAAAGCTTCCACCCATTTAGAAAACATATCTACAATGACAAGGCAGTACTTTTTGTTATCACATTTGTTCAATTCTATAAAATCCATGCAAATAGTATGAAACGGATATGGCGGTGTAGGGAAACTTCCTTGTTTGGGTTTTAATGCCCCTTGTGCATGATGTTTATTACATGTATGACATGCCGCACAAAATTTTTTTGTGTAATTCTTGAATCCATATGTTTGGAATATTCGGTTTACTAACTGTACCATCCTCCCTGTTGAGACATGGCACTGCCCATGGCTCAACAAAGCTGCATATCTAAATAAATTACACGGCAAGATTGTTTTTTTCTCTTTGGAGATGTACAGCCCGTTTTCAAGGATTCCTCCTCGTCTTTCCCATTTTTGTTTTTCTGCTTTTGTAGTAAGCGTCTGCATCATTTTTAACATTTCTTGATCTAAAATTTCAGAGGGTTGTAATTCCTCATCTAGAAGAAAGGTTTCTGAGTCTGAAGCTGCTTGCTTTGCAGCTGCATCAGCTCTCGCATTACCTTTTGAAATTCTGTCCTGTTGTTTCGTATGAGCTATGCATTTGCAAATAGCCACTTTGGTAGGTAACTGAATAGATTCTAACAATTCTAAAATAAATTGCGCATGATTAATTGGTTTACCACTAGATGTTATCATCCCTCTATTTTTCCACTGCTACGCAAAAACATGTACAGTAGAAAAAGCATACTGACTGTCAGTATATATGTTTACACATTTGTCTTTTGCTAAGGTACAAGCTCATGTCAAGGCAATCAATTCTGCTGCTCGTGCAGACAAGTTATTATTTATTTTATTTTATTTATTTATTTTATTTTACATTTGTTGACCGGGCTAGTCTAGCTGGATATATGTCCATTTTCAGTAGAGGCCCGGGGAGAAAAGCTCCAAGAAAAAAAAAATGGGAAATTTAACAATGCATATAACTATGAGAAGTACAATACAGAGTTAGCACTCTGATAGAGAACAGTTATAAAATAAATTTGTAAAACTAAACACTTTTAGTGGAAATTAAACTAAACAATTCTACAACTCACAGTAGAAGGTATAAGCAAGTCTTAGAAAAGGGAAAATAATATATATATATATTATTCTAAAATTCCTGAGTAAGAGTCAATAGTAGTAAGTCAATTTGGAGGTAGAGGTTATAGTAGTCGTGCATAGGGTTATGGATAGAAGTGAGAAAAGATGTCAATCTGGGTTAGTGCATGGACAGAGCCAATGAGCTTTGAGATGTTCTTTAAGATGTTTTTTAAAAAGAGAAGTAGAAGCAAGGGAAGTTAAGTCAGCAGGAAGCTGATTCCAGAATTTTCCTGCAGTGTTTGAGAAGAGTGAATCCCCAGCTTTGTTGTTAGCTTTATTAGAGGAGACTAGAAGTTTGTTAGCAGAGCGTAGTGTAGGTAGATTCATATAAGGTGTAATAAGATTAGTGAGGATAGGGGTATTATTAGGGTGGTATAGGATCTTTTGAGTAATAAGTAGTTGTTGATAGAGTATGTGGTTATGAAGTTCTAGCCAGCCAAGCTGTTTGAGGTTAAGGCAGTGGTGAGTTTTAAAGGGGGAGCTTGTGATGAATCTAGTTATGCTATTATAACAGGTAGAGAGTTTAGAGAGGTTGTTTTTGGATAGGTTGGTGTATATAACAGAGGCATAGAAAAGGGTGGAAATGAGGTGAGTCTGGGCAATTGTTTTTCTTGCAGGAGGGGTAAGAAAGGGTTTTATTCTATAGAGGGTGCCAAGTTTTTTGTTGACAGATTTAACAGTTGAGTTAATGTGTACGTCATAGTTGAGTTGATTATCAATAGTTGCACCTAGTAGGCGGGTTGTAGTCTCTGGGGTAATGTTGGTACCATTGTTAGAGGTTATAGAGAAGGAAGGAAGGAACAGGTGATTTATGAGTAGGAGTAAAGAGTAGTAGTTTTGTTTTTTTTGGGATTTAGGAGGAGGCAGTGTTGCATAAACCAGTATTCAACCTTCTTAAAAACAGTTTGGGTGAGAGAGTGGAGAGAGGTTATACTCTTGGCTGTACAGATTAAGGTGGAGTCATCTGCATACTGAATACAGGTGGCTTGGGGTATGTTAGTATGTAAGTTGTTAATAAATAAGGAGAAGAGTAGGGGACCTAAGATAGAGCCCTGGGGTACTCCTATTTGTACTGGTAGTAGTGAAGACAGGATGTTATTCCAAAGTACTGCTTGCTGTCTATTTTCCAGATAAGATCTAAACCATTGTATGGCTTGAGGATCTAGAGAGTGAGCCTTTAGTTTGTCTAGCAGTAGGTTGTGGTTAATCATGTCAAAGGCTTTTGACAGGTCATTAAATAATGCAGAGGAATATGAGTTATTGTTACGAATTTTATTTATGGAGTCAGTAAAGGATAGAAGGGCAGTTGATGTACTGTGGAACGGCCAAAAACCATGTTGGCAGTTTGCTAGTAGGTTATTTTGTAATAAGTTGTTGAGTAGCTGTTTGTGAATACATTTTTCCATTATCTTAGCTAATGGGGACAGTAGGGCAATAGGGTGATAGTTAGAAAGCTCAGTAGATTGTCCTCCTTTATGTAGAGGGATGATATGGGATATCTTCCATAGAGTAGGGATTTTGCCCTCAGAGATAGATCTGTTAATAAGGATAGAGATGGGATAGTCTATGGCTTCAGTGGCTATTTTTAGGTATTCAGATGGGAGTTGGTCAGAAGGGGTGCAAGGCTTCAATTTTTGAAGTAGCTTACAGATGAAAGATGTAGATACAGGTTGTATTTGAAAGGTAGGTAAAGAAGTAGTGCAGATATTTGGTTGAGAAGCAATGACAGGAGGCAAAGAATTGGCAAGGGTTTGAATGGCTTCTGTAAAGTAGTTATTAAAGGCATCAGGGATCAGGTTGGAGTTGTTACTATTGAAACCGGTTGGGTTTGGAGTGGTGGTGTGGCCTGGTTGAAGAAGTTTGTTTATCCCACTCCATAATCTTTGTGGGGTTTGTTGATTGGTTTGTTGGAGGCCAAGGTAGTAATCTTTTTTGTCTCTAAGAATATCTTTTTTGGTGGAATTTCTTAGTTGTTTAAATTGGAGATGGGTTGTTGGACATTTGGTAGATCTCCAGTTAGCCCAGATTTTATTTCTGAAGTATATCTTTTGCCTGGTTTGTTTTGTGAGCCAGGGGGCACATTTGGTTTTTATTCTAGTTGAGCGATAAGGGGCATGGGAGTCTAGGATATTAAGAAATTTAGTGTTGAAGTAGGTAACTGCTTCGTCTAGTTCTAGATAGGTTAGTGGTGACCAGTCACAAGCTTGCAATTCGGTTAAGAAGCTGTCTGGGTTAAAACTTTTTTTGACCGGGAGGTTTTGAGATTATGTGTGGAGGGAATGTGGGTTTTTTGTTTAATAATGTAGGTAAGTGTGTGGTCACTGATATAATCTGGGAGGGTTCCTGGAGTATAAGATTCAGGGTGGCTGTTAATAAGGATCCAATCCAGAGTACTTTCCTTGTTAGTGGGTTTATGGATTCTTGTAGGAGTTGTAATTAGTTGAGAGAATCCAAAGAGGTTTATATGGTTGGTGGGGTTGAGAGAACTACAAGAAGACCAGTCTATATTAACATCACCAAGTACAATGGTCTTCTGGGGTAGATGGGTAGAAAAATGACTAAGCAAGTTTTCTAGAGAATTTGTATTGTTACCTGGAGGTAGATACATGCAAATTATATAGATTGATTTAGAGTTATTGGTTTGGAGTTATGTGGTAAGGATTGAGCTACTAAGGTTTCAGTGTCTGTAACTACTGCATACCCAACTAGATTTTTCCCTGTAGGGCCCTTTCTGCATGAGCCGTCCACGTAATATGTCACCTCGGCATTATCCAAGGGAATATCCATGAGATCTTGTCTGGGTAATGTTTTCTGCTCAATTTCCTGCAGGCAACTGTGTGGTGTGCCATCCACAGTGGTTGGGAGCAAAGTTGATGGATTTGATGTTGTGCATTGTTCAATTGTCATATGAGGTTGGCTCAACAGTATAGTCACACAGGAAAGGTGTCTAGCAGGAGAAAGATATGCTACTTTTTCTTGCAGTAAAATTATCGCGACTGCATGAGGCACTCTCAATGTGAGAGGGTGGAATAACACCACTGAGGCTGAAGCCTGTACTACCATTGCAGCTGCGACTACTGCTTGTACACAGTGGGGCAAGGATCGCGCCACTGGGTCTAACTGTGATGAATAGTAAGCTATGGGGCATTGCTTATCACCATGTTGTTGTGTTAACACTGAAGTCATATATCCCTGCTTACAGTCTACAGTTTGAAAGAAACGTTTATGATAGTTTCGTAGTCCTAAGACTAATGAAGAAACTATCAATTGCTTCAACCTGCAGAAAGCTATTTCTGCTTCAGGTGTCCATTGTAACAAATCTTGTGCTGCCATCGGCTTTTTGTATATTATATATATATATATATATATATATATATATATATATATATATATATATATATATATGTGTCAGTCAGTGGAACAGATTCCAAAGCATAGTTTGGTATCCAACTCCGGCAGAAGTTGGTTGTTCCCAGGAAGGACATCATTTCCTTCTTGGTTGCTGGTTTGGGTGCTTGTAAAATCGCTGTTTTTCTATCCTCATCTAGTATTCTACCTTCTTTGGATATTACATATCCCAGGTATCTAACTTGTTTTCTCCAAAGCTGTAGTTTGCTTTTGTTTACTTTGTGTCCCTGTGTTGCTAAGAATTGTAATAGTGCTATGGTATCCTCCCTGCATTGCTGCTGGGTGGGGGCTGCTAGCAAGATGTCGTCTACATGAAGTAGAATCTGACTACCCCCCGGTGGGGTGAATCCCGCCAAATTACTAGCCATTTCTTGTGCGAATATTGTTGGACTCTCACAATATCCCTGTGGTAGTCGAGTATAGGTATACCTTTTCCCCTGAAATGTAAATGTGAACCAATATTGGCTATCAGGATGTATAGGTATTGGAAAAGAATGCATTGCTGATATCTACCACAGAGAAATATTTCTGGTGAGGTTTCAAATCATTTAACAAAGTGTGTGGATCTGGCACCGTAGGTGGTCTGGGTATCACTGCATCATTTACAGCTTGTAAATCTTGAACCATATGCCATTCCCCATTTGCCTTTTTAACAGGAAATAGGGGTGTATTACATGGTGAATAAGGAGATTCTACCAGTACTCCTTCCTTAAGTAATGCTGCTATTATAGGTTTGATTCCTATCTCTGCATCCTTTCTTAAAGGATATTGTCTCTTCTGTGGTCTAAATGCTGACTTTGGCGTGATAGTAACTGGTCCTGCTGTTCAAATAAGTCCTACATCTGATTTGCCTGTTGACCAAAGAATCTCTGGTATGTCACATAAAGCTTTTTCCTCTTCTTCTAATAAGAATGCTAATCAGCTGTCCTCGCTAGACTGCAAGTGTATAGCTGGGTGTGCCTGTGTTAACCAATTCAGTTTTTGTTTCTGTATTCCCTGTTCTGATAATTCTAAGTCAGTTTGTTTCTCCCATCTTGTTACTTTTTCTCCTAGGTCTGCCCATTTTGCACTTCTTTTCTTAGTTAAACTAACATGTGGCAATCGATTAGATTTGTATAGCGCAAGGAACTCTTGAGGTAATGAACAGCTGACAACACTGTTTCCCTCAGTATCCCAGTACAGATTACGTAACACTAATCTCTTTGTACAATTCCTTAACAATTCTTGCTCATATTCCTTATCAGGTCCTGGTGTGCTACAGTAATACAGAGTGCAATGCAACAAATGCTGCCTGTCAGTGTCAAGGGAGGGGGATTTACTGATGACTACGTTCATCAGTTCCTCGGTCACTGCCCCTGGACCAATCGTAACCAAGTCCTGGCTGTACCAGTAAAAAGTTTCACCCTCCAGTCGCACCACAAAAGTTTCCATTTGTCGCTGTGCCTCCATACTCTACATAGTTGGAACTACTGCTATGCCAAATATATGCATAAGGTCCCTACCTAATAGGTTCACTGGACATTTTGCAGAAACAACAATTTTACTCCTTTGAGTCATCCCTGAAACAGGGTCAGTTATTGCTATATCATGGGAAAGTGGTTCCCAGTATAGCTGTCCATTTGCAGCTTTCACTAATATATAATCAGGTGATCCTGAATGTTCCGGTAACTTGGAGGGGTGTATCAGAGTCCGTGATGCTCCTGAATCACACATGAATTTAACTTCCTTCCCCTCCACCAGATGTGTAACTTCCAGTTTTGTGTCTGCTAGGTAGAGCTCAAGGCTCAATAATGCTAAATCTAAAATCTCATTTTCTTCATCCTCTATGTCTACTTGCACTTCCTCTACTCCTTCTATCACATTTACATTTGTCCTTTCTTTATTGTCTTTTTCCAATGATTTCTGACTCTCGTATGGTGTATCCTCACCATCATATAGTCAGTCCTCATCTCCCTTATCCTCTGTGGTTACCTTCTTATTTTGTTTACAATCCCTTGCTAGATGTCCTTTTTTCCCGCATTTAAAGCATTCACCCTTTTTCTTTCTTTCTTCAAAATCTTCTGACCGTTTGTCAGACTGTTTATTTCCCTGTGCATTTTTCTTACCCTTTTTACCAGACTGTAATACATAAACCTCAGCTCCATCTTCAGCAGTGAAGACTTGCGCTTTCTTTTTCTTTTTGCTATTAAAGTGTCTTTCAGCATGTCTAGCATATTCAAGTAAGGCTTGTAACCTACTTGTTCGATGATCTATCATATGCTTCATAATGAAGCTACTAATAGGTGCAATGCAACCTTTTAAAAATGCATTTTTCAATTGTTGTTCATACGGGGAATCATTTGTCTGATTTCCGGGAACTGTCATGCCACTATGGTTATTACAACATTCCAATAATCTGGCATAGTACCCATCTACTGTTTCATTTTCTTGCTGTATGAATTGATTAATACAAGTCCAGTCTGCTCTAGGTTTTCATTTTTCAGAGATTCGGTCTGTAAGGCCTTTCACTCTATTGTCTAGTTCTGCGTCACTCTGGGGGAGTGGCTTAAATTCTGCATTACGAGGATTCCAGGTGCCACAAATCATGTGCCAATCTGAACCTACAATTTGTCTAACTACCTTTTCTACTTCTTCCCCATTTAAGTGGTAACTTAACCTCATGTCTTGTAAATCTTCTAGAAATTTTGTAAAATTAACTTTTGGATGGGGAATTCCCTCAGTAGCCTTCCGGATATCCTCCGGTGTCCATGGCCTATATACCAAGAGAGTTGGGTCCTGTCCGGCCTGTCCTGCCTGAGGATTTGGTACTTCTATGAGTGGACATATTTCTTCCTCACTCTCAGCTTGTAAATTTCTCTCCATTTGATATGATTCTATGTCCCCCTGTGTTTTACGTGTTCGGGACCTAGTTTCAATGGGATCTCTAACAAACGGTTTTGGTTTTACTGAGACATCAGGATACCGCGGAGGTGGACCAGCTTGTCCACCCGCTTCATATCCTGAAAAAGGGAGCGGAGGGGGCGGAGGAGCCATCGCTATTACTATGTTATTATCTTCTTTGTCTAAGAACAATGCTTTTGAATTATTACTCTTTTGTTCCCTACGGTTTGCTTCCTCAATCCACCTGTGTGCCTAAGGAATGCCTAATTGCCATTGTTTTTTTACCTGACCTTTCGTATCATTTTTAAGCTGTTTAATAAGTTTAACAAGTGAAGATTTGTCTAATTTTCCATCAAATTCATATTTGTTAACCCATTTCGCATAATATCTAACATTATCAGCACGTTGTAGTTGCATGTATTTCCCGTCTTCGGTTAGGGGCGGATCTCGCAATGTTTTAGTGCACTGATTTCCCATGTTATTCTGACTGAAAAAATGTTACGTAACCCTTCTTATCACATGGTACAACGACTTTAGTTTTTTCTTCACAGTTTATCTAGAATAACTGCCTACCTTATTTGTTACCCTGATCTATGACCAAATAAACAGTAACTTTTCTTGTCCCTGATCTGTATTACAAATCTGATAAAAAACATTTACTATAACCTAGTCCCTGATCTAAAACAGAAAAAAGGCAAAATTTCTCCCTACCTGAGCCTCCGTTGTTGACCAGCAAGGTTTGAAGTGGAAATCCGCTCTTCGGTCTTTTCACTCAAGAAGAACTATTTCAGCATCTTCTCCCGCATGCGGTCTTCGACCACCACTATGCTCTGATCCGCAGCCGATCTGAGGGATTCCGGTCCGAAGGACCAATCTGTTAAATGAAAAATACTGTAATAAAAAGAACAATACACAGGAGGTTCAGGTTCAGGTTCTTTACTAGTGTACACCAGGAGGCAAAAAACGTACAAGTACAGAATTTTGTCTGAATGAAACAGGAAGTACACAATTTTTATAGTCTTTCTTGTTAGCCATTGCCTACCAGACTGACGTGGTCAGTCACAAGTTATTTTACATCACTTTAGTTTACAATATTCTATTCATCAAAGGTGCTGATACGACATTTTGCTTAAAAAAAGTTTTTGGTAAACAACATGGCCTTGCTAGCCACCTGGTTAGTTATAATGTCTTTTTATAAAAGTTGCCACTCAAGGTTCTAAGCTAATTCGAGCATAATAGCAGATACAGTTCTCAATACATTTCTCTAACCAACTCTTTGTTTCGTGTATCACTTCTTCCCCACAGCTGTGTGTTATCTAGCAACATATACAAGGCCAATTGTTCAAGCAGGAAAGAGCAAATGATTCTCATTATTTTACACATTTAATTTCCTGACCCAGCAGATAATCACTTGTGAAAAGCATAAACATTAATTCTTGCTGAGCTAGCAGCTGCTGGGGTCAGAGGCCAACTTGCAAAAAGCACACTGCAGTTTCCAAAGCTTCTTGCAGTTTCATATGAATTTCATTTTTCTTGTCATAACATTAATAGAATAAAAATGCATTAATTCCTTCTTACTTCTTAATAAGCACTAAACATATACATCGATACATATTTTTCTAACACTTTGTATTTATTTTATATTCTTATATTTTATTTATCTTGTATATCACATTTCTTTTATATTCTTATATTTTATTTTCCCATTTATTGTAAGAAATATATACAGTTTCCCAAAGCTTTACATTTATTTTATATTCTACTTCCCTGATGCTCTACTAAATCTGCTTTTGAATTCACACAGATAAAAAAACACTTTTAGGTACTGACCTGGGCTAGCTGAAAGATTCTCTAAGTCCTCGTCCATAGCCTCCTCCCTTTTCTTGTTCTCCTAACATAATCCTAGTGTAAGTTTCCTAGCCCTGTCAAACCCGTTTTGTCACAGCTTTCTCCAAGCCCTGGCTCTTAGCCCCCTCCCCCCTTCTCTCAGTCTTCTAACATAATCTTATTGTAAGCTTCCCAGCCCTGTCAATCCTGTCTATTCCCTCCCTCTTCCTCTTGAGAGTTTACTTATTCCTCCCCTGAGTTGCAGTGCCATCTTTAAATACTAAAAACCTCTGCCTGGCTACACTCTGTTTCTGTCTGTCCCACGGGCCATCCCTCTATAGTGTGCTCGTACTGCATGTCCCTTTCTAAAACCCCTGGAATAACTACAGTATTTTCCTACTTCTCAGTGAACTGCAGCTCCCCATTGGTGCACAAATAATAAAAACAAACTGAAAGGTAACATTCAAACCAAAACAATAGGCTGCCCTATTTCTGTAGTTGCTAACCTTCTCACTGATTGTTTTCTGTTTGGTGACTGCTGCTCCTCCCAGAAGGTGTAATCCACTCTGTTCGCCCTTCGGGCTCACTCTGCTCCCCTACCCTACCCCCAACTACCTGTACTTTTATATATATCCCCTGACTTCCTCCCCACCCAACACCTCTCCAATCACAATACACCTAAGCCAAACCCCACCCACTTGTAGATCTACATCACCTCAAACATCCCCCCTCCTACAATGCTCTACATAACATCTTTCCCTATAACCCCATTTGCCCTTCTAATCTCTCTCTCTCCTCTTACCTAGCTCACACTTTTTCCCAACCCTTTTTATAACTCTCACACACACACACTCCACTACATCTTACCATCAACCTCACTTCCTATCCTACTCATCCATCTCACATGGACTCTTTACCTCTAACCCAATCTATTTCTTCAAACCAAAACTGCTCCCAAACCAACTCCCCTGTACTCCCCTCTTAAATGTGGTACCAGAAAGTCATTACTCTCACACAACCCAAGCTACCCTTGCCCAACACACTGCCTCAGTCTTCTACTCCACCACATCTCTCTCACTAGCCAGTGACATCCACCCCAACCCTGGACCCATCTCTAACATCAATCTCACCAAACCCTCCACTCAACCCACAAACTCAAAGTCCATTCGCCTTACAACACTTAATGCACAAAGCCTAAAAAACAAAATCCCTAACCTCCATGCCTGGCTCTTCCATAAAAACCCCAACATTACCGCCGTTTCTGAAACCTGGCTGAAAACCTATATAAAAGACAGTGAAATCCTACCACCAGGTTTCCAAATCATTCACAATGACAAGAGCCCAAAGAAAGGAGGTGGAGTAACAATAATCTACCCTACCTCCCATACCATAGCTCCCTACTCCAATAAAATAACAACCTTTGCCAATGCTAAAATTATAATATGTTTACTAAAAATAAACAACCACAAGTCCATATGTATCACTGCCCCCTATATTCCCCCTGGTGATAATATCAAAACTCTTGAAAACATCCTGACCTAGTTCTGCTCCAATATAAAAAATGTAACCTATATACTCGGTGATACCAACATCAACTGGAATACTATTAACTCTGAAGCCCTGTCCCGCACAATCAACCTGTACAACTTCTCCCAACTAATTCAATCTCCAACCAGAGCAAATAAAGATGGTACCTCTGGTACCATCATTGACTGGATCCTAACAACTCACCCAAACCTTGTCACCAAAGCCGGAACATTACCTGATCCTTTCAGCGATCACCAACCAGCCTTCGTCGACCATCTCCCATCTCCACTGCATAAACAACACCACTACATCCAAACGCACAGCCTCTCTTCTGTCAACCCTCTAACATTCTCCGAATTTTTAAAGCATACTGACTGGTCCCCTCTAAAACCCCTTCCTTTAAATGATGCTGTTTCATACTTTAACCACTCATTCCTAACCCTTCTCAATCAGCAAGCCCCCCCCCCGAACCAAATACATCAAAACCAATCCCAGCCCATGATTATCAAAAGATACTAAATTAGCCTTGCACCAAAGGGACAAAAAATGTTAACAATATCAAAAACATAAAAACCCTAACACCCTCCTAGAGGATAAGCAACTATGAAATTCTGCAAAAAAAACTAATAATTAAAGACTGCAAAGCCCACTACTCTTGACTACAGTCCTTGCACTCAACAAATCCCAAAAAAATTCTAGGACTCCATCTCATCCATGCTGCATTCTGCCCAAAGCCTAACCTCTCCAACCTTGAAACAGCCATCCATTCTTCATAGACTAAACTATCAGCCTCCTTCCACCCCTCCTCCATCACCACCCCCTCTTGACCCAACCACCACCCCAATCATCAACCTACCTTCCTCCACATCCTTCTGCCTCAAGCTCATCCTCACAAGCTCTATAAAAAGACTTCTCAAACTCAAACCCTGTTGCAATGCACCCAACCTTCCACCCACCTTCCTCAAACATTCTGCAGACAGCATTGCCTATCCCATCTCTATTCTTATAAATAGATCCATACAAGAATCATACATCGCTTCTATCTGGTGCCATGCTTACATCATCCCCCTCCACAAAGGTGGCAAAAATACTGATACCACCAACTTCAGGCCTATTGCCATCCTTTCCCCTCTTTCTAAAATACTAGAGAAAATAATACAAGCACAACTCATGGCACATCTAACACTAAATTTCCTCTCCCCTACCCAACATGGCTTCTGCCCTGGTCACAGCACCATGACTGTCCTTCTTTACTTTCTTGAAACCATAAACCACGAATGTGACTCAGGCAAGTTCATATCCACACTATTCCTAGATCTGTCAAAGGCCTTTGACACCATCTCACACACCCTACTTATATCCCAACACTCCACCCTACACCTCTCTCCCACCACTATTGCCTGGTTTTCCAGCTACTTGTCCAACTGCCAACAAGCTGTCCAATGGAAAACTTCAACCTCCCCCTTCCTTCCCACAACTACAGGTGTCCCAAAAGGTTCTGTTCTTGGCCCTCTTCTCTTCAGCCTATTCATTAACAACTTTCACCAATCCATCCCAGACTCATCTATCATCCAATATGCAGATGACTCAACAATCATCTGCTCAGCCTTCTCCCCCTCTGAGCTCCTAGCAAAAAACAACTAGCTTTCTCCAAAACAGAAACCTGGATGCAGTCTAACAATCTGGCACTAAATGAAGATAAAATCAAACTAATGTTTTTTCCCCTACCAAAAACTCCATTGACAAATCCACATTCACCATACAGAGCCAAAACAACACCCTCCTTGAAATTGTTCCCAACACCAAGCTTCTTGGCATCATTATTGATGAAGTAAAGTTTGACACCCACATCCAATCCACAATCAAGAAAATCCAGCAAAAGTTAGGTCTCCTCTGCAGGTACAACCGCTTCCTAAGCCCCTCTTCCCGTCAAACTCTTGTATCCACCTTCCTACTCCACTCCCTTATGTATGGTGCCCCTCTTTTCACCAATCTCCATCTTGGCCTTCGGTTCAAACTTGAATCCTGCTACTACAAGATCTCCAAATTTCCAACCAATTCAAAAAACTCATCCCACCACTGTCACTCCCTCCTCACCCCCAACTGGCTTGAACTACCCAACTACCTCAGTTACGTACAACTCACAATTGCCCACAAGCTCATCTTTAAATCTGCCAACTGCCCAGCTCTCGCTACTTCCTTAAAAACGTACATTCCCAACCGCTCACTCAGATCCAAAAAACAAAATCTCCTTCAGGTCCACAAACCTGCATGACCTCCTGGCCATCTACTGCTGTCCCACTCCTTAGCTAAACAGTGGAACTCCCTCCCCACACACCTATGCAACCTACATTACCATACAAATTTCAAATCTCAGCTACTCTCTCATCTTTCTTCCAAATGGGAATGCCCTTGCCATGCTCCAACTTAAACCCCTCCCCCTTCATTCCACCTTGCACTGCTCATCCATCTACCTCTACTATTACTTCATCCCACCCAAAACAATCCCTCCCCTACTAAAAACTATTTTTCTCTCTAATATCTATTGTACTATACTCTCCAATCTCAAATATACTATTACCCTCTCCATGCATAATATTTTCCTAACCTACTAATGGCTAGTAGCTATATATGAAATGTTAAACCTACAATTGAGTTTATAACAAAAAAATTCACTTTATGTAAATGTTGAAATTTCTTTATTGAATTATGTCTTTTCATTTTTGTAACATTGTGACAAGCCAATTGCAAATATCATGGAGCTTATCAGTAAATGATTAATTAGCTGTATGAACTATGTCCTTTTGTAACATACGTCAGGCTTTGTGCCCACTGAATGGTGCAAAGCAACAGTTATCCCACTCCACAAAGGGGGAGCCACCACTGATCCTGGGAACTATTGCCCTATTAGCCTGATGAGCCTGGTCTGCAAGGCCATGGAACATATCATCATGAAACTCATAAACAAAGACATTGGTAACCTTCAAACTCTGGACCCCACCCAGTTCGGGTTTGTGAAAGGCAGATCATGCCTTCTGAACCTGATGGACTTCTTTGACACAGTCACCAAAGCCGTAGATGAGGATAAGGTGGTTCACCCAGCCTATCTTGACCTCACCAAGGCTTTCGACACCATCCCTCATTCTGGAATTATAGATAAATTCACTAAACTAGTTATAAATCCCTACATCACAAGATGAGTTTCCAACTGGCTCACTGACAGAACCCACACTGTAAAAGCTGCAGACTCCAAATCTGACTTCAAAGCACTGACAAGTGGAGTACCACAGGGTTCAGTCCTGGGAAATCTCCTGTTTGGTATCTACTTCTCTGAAGTACAGGCTAACACAAAAGGCCTCTGGCTAACAAAATTCGCAAATGACTGCAAACTAGGAGCCATAGTTGAGTCCCCAAATGATGTGGACATCCTACAGAAGGGCCTCACTGAGACAGATGCCTGGTGTCAGAGGCATGGCCTCAAGCTCAATGCCAAAAAGTGCATTGTCATCCCCTTTGGTAAAAACTCTG